>NC_133658.1:603988583-604062448 GCF_037893015.1 Macrotis lagotis
AATGGATGCCTTACTATCTAGATACTTTCTTTTTTCAAAGGAAGTGATCATGTGGATAGGTCAAGATTGATCATTTTATCAGTTAAGGGTTATTTATGGTGTTTAAAGTCCATATACAAATCAAAATTCAAGGTTTTATAAATAACTGTCAAAAAATTTTTCCCAAGATAGTGAGAGTTTAGTTGACTTGCCAAGGATCACATATCAAATATGTTGGAGAGGCAGAATTTTTAGCAGTATATCATGGTAAGCTTCCTAGCCATGGCTCCTTTGAAAATAAGAATTAAAAGCAAATGACCCTCTTACCATTCTTCCTTATCTGCATCACAATTGCAGAAGTGCCTCATGTCCACACAACTCTCCTCCAACCCACATGCACATTGCTGAACTCCAGGAAGGGAACCTCCCCAGTAGAGATGCCTTTCATTGGCTCTTCCAGTCCACCATGTAAAAGGCATGCCATCTAGAAGACAAAAAAAGATCACATAGATCACAGAGTGTGGACCCAGTGAATGATGAATGACACAAAAAACTGAAATGAGAATTCTCATTTCCTAAACTAGAAGAGATAGTATGGATAAGTATATTTTCATAATCTCAGTTTGGGATTTTGGGGTACATATATGGGGAAGAATTTGAAATTTGGAATGATTATTGTATATAATTCACATTTCATAATAAGGCAAAGTTAACCTGAAAACATTTTGATCTGCTAGTCACTGTCTAGGAATTTAGATGAAGAAGAGAGTGGATACAGCAGGTTAGGCAATAGGCATAATGACTATAGGATGCCCTTTAGAAATTGATTTCAATAATCCTAGATATCATATTTTCTTATAATTTGTCACATTTGAAGACCTTTTTATTTAATATCTTTGCTTTTTGTTCATATTCACTTCTGAATTTATCCCTGCTTTCTTCCTCACATAATAATCCATCTGTTATAAAAAAGATTTATAAAGAACAAAAGCAATTGTGCAAAACCATGAAAGATTATATAAACAG
The DNA here is from genome assembly GCF_037893015.1 of Macrotis lagotis. Taxonomy (NCBI): domain Eukaryota; kingdom Metazoa; phylum Chordata; class Mammalia; order Peramelemorphia; family Peramelidae; genus Macrotis; species Macrotis lagotis. The sequence goes on from NC_133658.1 coordinate 603,989,589, forward strand.
CATTCCAAAAATCAAAGTTGTATCACACCCTTATTCCTGAAATTTGATTAAATTTGGTTAAGGATCATAGTCAATTGACTTCTGATTAATCAAAATGTTTTTTTTTTAGGTTTTTGCAAGGCAAATGGAGTTAAGTGGCTTGCCCAAGGCCACACAGCTAGGTAATTATTAAGCGTCTGAGAACAGATTTGAACCCAGGTACTCCTGACTTCAAGGTCAGTGCTTTATCCGCTATGCCACCTAGCCACCCCTAATCAAAATGTTTTAATGAAGGCAGTTACTAATTTACAAACAAGCAACTTTAAAAACCCCTATATTTAAAAAAAAATACCAGTGTTGTCTTGTTCCTCTTTTTTTAACAACATTATCAGAGTACACCCATTACTTCATGATAGTGGAGGAATGATTTTAGGAAAAGCAAAATCAATCAAACGTATAAAGTTCAATCTTTCAGAAGATTAAAGGGTTTAGAAACAAACAACAGCTTATAAAAAGCTGGATTATCTTACATCATTAAGGTCTTAGGTATGTGAATGCATGAATATAATATATATATATATATCTGTACATACAAATATATATATATATATACAGATGTATATATGTATTTATACATATATTTATATGTAATATTAGGGTGAGAGTAAGTGAGAGAGAGACCAGGTAAAGATCACAGGGTAACATGAGAACATTAAACCCTGTATAAAAATTAAGGGGAAAGTATGACAAATATAACCCTGATCCTTTTCTAAATTCTGATTAGAATCAGCCTTAAATTTAGGTAACAGAAGATTTTCCTCCTGCTTTCTCCTTTATTGAATATCAACATCACACCCCACAAGGGCCAAGCTTATTACTCAGCTTCAGTCATATTATGAATGAATTAACTAATAAATTAATGAATAAAAAATTATAAAGCATTCACTCTACCACAATTACTTGCTAAATTCTGAGGAAAAGATTTACAAAACTGTAACTGGGTCTACTTTCAAGGAATTACTATTCTGTTTGAAGGAAATAACATTTTGATGCTGTTCAGTCTCTTCAGTTATGTCTGACTCTTTGTGACCTCATTTGGGGTTTTCTTGGCAAAGATACTAGAATGGTTTGTCATTTCTTTCTCAGTTAATTTTACAGATAAGGAACTAGGGGAAAGGGGGGGGGGAGTTAAGTGACTTGCTCAGGGTCATACAGTTGTTGTGTATAAGACCAGAATTAAACTTCGGAAAATGAGTCTTCCTGCCTTTAGGTTCATCACTCTATGCACTGGGCCATCCTTTGTTGAAATCATTGGAAACTAGATCAAATTTCCCATTGAAACAAACATCTTATTTACAAATAAATTTCTGGAAGACAAATTGCTTTCCTTTTTATGTTTTCTCCAACAACCAACCTTTATTTCTTGTTTTAACCTGGTAGAAATACAAGGAACTGCCTAGGGCTTAATTTTGTTTCTAAATCATCATTCTTTGTGACATTCATGAGAGTACAATGTTTTCCTTCTAATGACCTAATAATGCTTTTAAATGTATGTCAATAGATTGATTGTCAACAGAACAGTCAGTCCTCTAAAGTGACTGAGAGAAAAGGGAAGCGAGAAGGCCAAAAAAATAATCTATTTTGAAGTTCCATTTCAGCATTCTCTTTCTCTCCTGTCATTATAATGAGTTTTGATGTACCTACATATGTATATATACATACATATACACATATATGTATATATGTATATATATATATAATCAATCATAATATATGGATACTATCATACCCAGAAAAAACATTTCATAAAGGTTTCTTGAATCTAACTGAATTCTTTTCTTTACTTTTTTCCTTTTAATATTTTATTGATTTTTTTTCATATTACATGCAGACATAGTTTTCAAGGATCATTATTTTTTATTTTGAGCTTCACATTTTTCTCCCTTCCTTCCTCCCCCCATAGAAAGCAATCTAATATGGTTTATGCATTTTGAACCTATATTAACACATATTCATATAAATCATGTTGTGAAAGAAGAATCAAATCAAAAAGGGGGAAAGCAACATAATATATAAAGCAAATTTTAAAAATTGTAATAGTAAGCTTTGGTCTGTATTCAGATTCCATAGATCCTTCTCTGGATGTAGATGATGTTTTCCATCACATCCTTTAGAATAGTCTTTGATTATTGTATTGCTGAGAGCAATAATCATCACATAATGTTGCTGTTAGTGTGTATAATGCTCTGGTTGTGCTCATTTAGCATCAGTTCATACAAGTCTTTACAGGCTTTTTTGCAGTCCTGTCTCTCATGATTTCTTTTTATTTTAGTTTTTTTTAATTTTTATTTTATTTTTATTTTTTATTTAGTTTTTATTTTTATTTTTCCAATTTCATTCATTGCATTGCATCAACATTCATCCATTTGCAAGTTTATGAGTTCCACATTTTTCTACCATCCTCCCTTCGCTCTGATAAAAGTTGTACATACTAATGTTGGACCAGTGGACTGAATTAGGCACAAAAGAAGCAGTGAATGACCATAGTAATCTACTGTTTGATAAACCCAAAGACTCCAGCTTCTGGGATAAGAATTCACTCTGATTAAAACCTACTGGGAAAATTGGAATATTATATGGCAGAAATTAGGCATACACCAACCTTATATATCAAGATAAGTTCAAAATGCATACAGGATTTAGACATAAAAGGCAATACTCCAAGTAAGTTAGGAGATCTTGTGATAGTTTATTTATCAGATCTTTGGAAAGGGTCACAGTTTATAACAAAAGAAAAGATAGTGAACATTATACATGCAAAAGGAATAATTTTAATTTCATTAAATTGAAAATTTTATATAACAAAAAAAATGAAATCAAGATTAAAAGGAATGATCTAAGTTGGGAAATAATTTTTACAGCTGGTGTTTCTGATAAAGGACTTATTTCTAAACTTTATAGAGAACAAAGTCAAATGAATAAAAAACATTATAGGCAATGCCATCTCTATCAATGAAAAAAATGAACCACAGAATCTGAATGAACTAAAAAAAAATTCTCATACTTTTCCTTCCTATCACGTGATTTTCTTTCTTTTCACTCAGTTCTAATTCTTTATACACAAAATGATTAATATGTTAACATGTTATACAAAAATGTAAGTGGACAACATTCACTAGACTGATTACTACTGAGGACAGAGGAGTGGGAAGGGAGTGTGGAAGAAAATTTTGTGACATAAATATGCAAATGGATGAATGCTGAAACGCTTTCATAACATGTAATTGGAAAAATAAAATATCAATAAAAAAATCTAGTCATTCCCTAATTGGTAAACAAAGGATATGAACAGGTAGTTCTCAGATGATGAAGAAATTAAAAGTATCTATAGTCATATGAAAAAAGTTCTAAATTATTATTGATTAGAGAAATTCAAATTTAAACAAGTCGGAGATACCACCTCATACCTATCAGATTGGTCAATAAGACAAAAAAAGGAAAATGATCAATGTTGGAAGGAATGTGGAAAAAATAGGACACAAAAGCATTGTTGGTGGAATTGTGAACTAACTCAACTTTTCTGGAGAGAAATTTGGAACTATAGTTCCAACATTCAAAGGACAATAAAAGTGTGCATACAGTTAATATAGCAATACCACTATTAGATCTGTATCCCAAAGAGATAAAAAAAAGAGTTAAAACACCCACATGTACAAAAAAAGTATTTATGGCAACTCTTTTTGTGGTGCCAAAGAATTGAAAATTGAGGTGATACCCATCAATTGGGGAATGGCTGAATAAATTGTGGCATATGAATGTGATTGAGTTTTTGGTAAGAAATGATGAGGGACAGGACTTCAGAGAAACCTGCAAAGATTTGCATAAACTGATGTTGAGAGATGTAAGCAGAACCAGAATAACATTGTACACCCTAATAGCAACATTGTGTGATGATCAACTATGATAGACTTGCTCATCTCATCATGTCAATGATAAAAGACAATTCTAAATGACTTGTGATGGAAAATATCATCCACATTCAAAGAAGAAACTATAGAGTCTGAATACAGACCAAAGTTTATTTTTTTAATTTTTAAAATTTATTTTTGCTATTATGTATTTCCTCCCATTTTCCCTTTTTGATTTGATTCTTCTTTTACAATGTGATTGAAATGAATATATATTTAGCATAGTTAAAATGTACAACCTTTATTAACTTGTTATTCTAGCAAGGGAAGGGAGGGAGGAGGGAGAAAAATGTGAAACTCGAAACCTTATAAAAATGATAGTTGAAAATTATCTTTGCATATAATTGGAAATATATATATATATATATATATATATATATATCCTTAAAAGTTGTACATATACTCATGTTTAATGCATTTCTACAATAGTCGTGTTGTAAAAGAGGAATTGGAACTGGTGGGGTTTGGACAGGAACTATGAGTAAGAAAAAAACACCCCATTCACAACTGCAGTTACTAGCTCTACTCCTCTCAATGCAATCTTCTCTTTATACTTTTCTCTTTCCTTTCCCCTTATCCCTCCTAGCAAAATTATGCTTCTGATTGCTGTCTCTTGATCAGCCCTCTTTTCTGTCAGATCTTTTCCCTTTCCTTCTCCTTTTCCCTTTTTTTAACTTTTCTTTCTAACTTTTACTTTAATTTTAACTTTTACCTTTACTTTTATTTTTGCCCTCTCTTTTATCAGACCCTGTCTCCCCTTTTTTCTCCTTTCCCCCCACTTCCTGTAGGGTAGGCTAAAATCTTAAACCCAATTGTGAATGGATGTTATTCCCTTTTTGGACCAAATCTGCTGAAAGTAAAATACTCAGTGTTCAAACTCTCCCTTCTTTCACTCTACTGCCTCTTTGTGTAATGCTATTTATCCTCTAATGCTTCACCTTCTTCTGATATGATAATTCTTTTTACATCTTAATTGTTTTAAATCTGTCTTATACTCATAATTTCTATCAAGATATGCTTCTTTTATCTGTCCACTTAGAAATACAACTCTCAAGGGTTGATTGATTGATTATTGATTTATAAGCAACATTACCACATATTCATTTGGTCCAGGTACACTGCCCTCAATTATACCATTAGAAATACAATTCTCAAGAACCGTGAAATTATAATCAATTAATATCACATCCTTTCTAAGTATCCTCCATAGAAATACAATCCTCATGTGTAAAACTATCATGTAATACAAAATCAGTGAAGAGCTAAATGTTTGATCATATCACAATTAATTTGTACCCACATCCTTTGTTTAAATGTTTCTTTCAATTGTTCTAAGAGAAATACAGTTCTCAAGAATTAACTAACACTTGCCCCCTATTCTGTTTACCTTTTTACACATTTCTTGAGTCTTGTATTTGAAGATCAAATTTTCTGTTCAGTTATGGTATTTTTAATTTGAAATTTTGGAAGACCTCTATTACATTGAAAAGTCATCTTTTTGGGGTGGCTAGATTGTGCAGTGGATAGAACACCAGCCCTGGAGTCAGGAGTACCTGAGTTCAAATGCAGCCTCAGACACTTAATTACCTAGCTGTGTGACCTTGGGCAAATCACTTAACCCCACTGCCTTGCAAAAAACCTTTAAAAAAAATCATCTTTTCCCTTGAGAGAATATGCTGATTTTTTATGGGGTAATTGACTCTTTGTTGTAATGCAAGATCCTTTGTCCTCCAGAATATTATGTTCCAATCATTTAAATCTTTAATGTTGCAGCTGATAAATCCTGTGTATTCTACTTGTGGTTCCCATGTCTTTAAATTACTTCTTTTTGGCAGTTTGCAGTATTTTCCTCCTTTAACTCAGAAATCTGTAATTTGATTACAATATTCCTTGGAATTCTTAATTTTGAAATCTCTTTCTGGGAGGGTGGGGTGGGGATTGCTAGATTCTTTCAAGGATTATCTTCTCTTCTTCTCTAAGAACAAGATAATTTTCTGATAATTTCCTGCATGATATTATCTAGGTTCTTTTTCTTATTGTAGATTTCAGGTAGACCAAAAATTCAAACTATCTCACCTGGACCTATTCTTCAGGTCAAATATTTTTCCTTAGAGGTACTTTATATTTTATTCTATTTTTTCAGCCTTTTGGTACTATTTGATGGAATCTGGATGTCTCACAGAGTCATTCATTTTCATTTGTGCAATCCTAGTTTTATAGATTTTATTTTCTTCAGTTAGTATTTTTATATCCTTTTCCAATTGGTTAATTTTATTTTCCAGCTAGTCAATTTTGCTTTTAAAATTATTTTCTTCAATTTATTTATTCATAAATGTTCTGCAAGACTCATTTGTTTCTTCCATTTTTTTCTTCCTCTAATTCTTTGGTTTTTAAAATCATTTTTGAGCTCTTCGAAGAGGTCTTTTTGGAATTGAGACCCATTAGAGGCTTCACATGAAGGCATTTTTGCCACTGCTTTTCTCCTGAGTTGATGTTTTTATGATCCCTCTCAAAATATCAGCTGGCAAAAGTTAGTGATTTTTGTTACAAATTAGTAATTTTTGGTATGAGGAATTAGGATTAAGGGAAAGAGATACATAATAGATTCTGGAGGATTATTTCTTTTGTGTGTGTGTGTGTGTGTGTGTGTGTGTGTGTGTGTGTGTGTGTTTACTTTTTTTTTTGTTTGTCTTCCTCTGGATGGGGATAACATTTTCTCTAGCCAGTCTAATAAAGTTGTTCTAGCTCTCTGGACTGCTGAGAGGAGCTGCTTCCATCAAGGTTGCTCATCTTATTATGTTGTTGTTATGTGCATATTATTCTCTTGGCTCTACTCCTGCTTAGTATCAGATCCCATAAGTCATTCCATGCTTCTCTAGAGTCCGACCATTTATGGTTTCTTATAGAACAATAATATTCCATAGAATTCATGTACCATAACTTGTTTAGCCATTCCCCAATTGATGGGCAGCATCTCACTTAGTTCTGAAGGTTGTTCTCTAAGAAGGTTTAAGATAAATTTCTGATTTGTATTTATAGGAATTTCCTTATTTTGGAAGTTCCTGCAGAGGGGGTTAGATGCTCGCTCACACTCTCTCTCTCTCTCTCTCTCTCTCTCTCTCTCTCTCTCTCTCTCTCTCTCTCCCTCTCCCCTACCCCCATTTCTGTCTCTGTCTGTCTATCTGTCTCATCTCTATCTTCAATTTATTTCTTTGGAAAAGTCCTTGGAAATCATCAAGAATGAGATCAACTCCATCAGTGAAGAAAGTCTAAAGAAAGGTTTCCAAGGTCCCAAACTAGTTAGAAACAGCTTGGACTAAATTTCATAATTCTTAACTATGAAAACACTTTATCTTCTAAAATAGTATCCATATATAAAACTGTCTAAATGTCATGAATAGAAATTTTATCTAGAGTTGTGAGTTTGGTTCATTTTACAAGCAGATCCAGGCAGTTCTTGATTTACTAGGTTTAGAGGAATAGAGAAGACTGGGAAGCTGAAAACAAGTACTTAATACCTTTGGTTTTAAGTGAGTTTTGTAGCCAAAATATGAATGAATGAATGAATGAATGAATGAATGGATGAATGAATGAATGAATGAATGAATGAAAACAAATTTTAATGTTACTTTTGTGCCAGAGACTGGGAGAGAGGCTGGGAACTTTCTAAGTATAATGAAGTCTCACCAATCACCTGACCAGGTTTGCATGGGAGGAGTCTGGGTTTAAGTCTGTCTATAATTCACTGCCTGAACAAGAATAAATACTTTAGCTACTAAATACATGACTCTAAGATTTCTTATTGAGTATCAGCCTGGTTTTCTGAATAGAAACCTGGCTTTGGTATTAGGGAGATCTGTGATCATATGCTGACTGTGACACATACTCTAGCTGTGGGAGCAGGCAAATCAGTTAAGTTCTCAATGCTTTCTTTGACATTGCTACAGAATAGCCTTTACATCATTGGAAGGGATACACCAGAAATTCCCTAGAATAATGAAATCATAGATCTGGACCAAAAATAAATTAAAGAACAATGTTTTTTTTATTTATAACATAAGCATGAGGGAGATCAAAATGGTGTTTTTGCTAGAATTTTATTTTTTTCTGTCATTATAGTATTCTTTTTATAACCATGCTTTTCTAAACTTGTTGAAGATTAGTCAAGGATCTGACCATATTGGATATTTATTACTCATTAGAATTTGGTCTGAATAGGGAGAAAGGAATAGTTATTGCATAGTAGTTGAAAATCAGAGCCAAAGAGAGACCTTTTTTCTAAAAACTTCTTATTTTTCCTCTACAATATAACTTGTGACCAGAGCTACAGTTTGATCTAGTGTCAAGGACAAAGTAGCTTAGTATCAGAATCCTTGGATGCTAATGCCAGATTTGTCACTCACTATCTGTGTATCCATGGGGGATAATGATACCTTTCTGATTTTCCTTCATGGACACAGAATGATAGAGGTTAAAAGAAACTTGGTGCTTTTTTATTGCATATGTACAACTTTTATGAGATTGTTTGCCATCAAGGGGAGGGATGGGAGAGTGTGCATTTCATAAACTTGCAAATGAATGAATGTAGAAAATTACCTTTGCATGTGATTGGAAAAATAGAATAGTCATTAAAGAAAGAAACTTTTTTTTAAGTTTTCCTCTTAGCCCTTTACCCCAATATTTATTAGCAGTATAACCATAAACAACTCACTTAACCTGTTTCAATTTGCTGATATGTTAAATAGTTACAATAATTAATATCATGCTATCTAACCCTTTGATTTGTTTTAACAATCAAGTGAGATTATATGTATAAAATACATTACAGATTATAAAGTAACATACAACTAAAGATTTCCTGAATATTTGACTTTCAATTTACTAAGGTCATATTCTTGAAGGCAGAAATTATTTCATCTTTGGATGGAACCTGTCACAGAATGCACTTGCAAAAACCTAAAAAAAATCTTACACTTGTTTAAATTAAAATATTGACAATCAGGAAAATAGCAAGAACACCACAGTTCTTATAATCCCTTCAAATACAGCTGTTAACCAATTTCTATATGTATCACTGATGGGAAAATACAAATTCAGGATGTTAAAACTGAATTACATTAGTAATACATCTTAAATATGTATTGGAATATCAGTTTAAATAAAATACAAATTACTAATTGAATAGAAAAAAAAATCAAGTGAGATTGCTTTCAAGAAATTACTTAGTTTTTTTCAATTATTTTTAAACTGTCCATCACTGGGAGCATAGAAGAGTGTTTCTAGTTTTAGGTAAATTCAAAATACTCGATTGAGTAGAAGGAACAAATCAGGCTAGTTTACCTATGAAAAATTACAGTGTTTTCAATGATTTTAAACTTCTCACACCTGGAGGGAGGGGAAACATCTGATTAAGACAATTTATCCTTGTGATACTATAGACTAGCATATCATGGAAGATGAATACATAGCTACTGTTGGACTCTGATGTTGCCAGTTGAAGTGCTAGTTAATGTTAAAATCAATAAGCTCATTTTTGTTTCTTTTTGCATTTTACCTTGACAAAGAACAGACTAGAGCATAGCAAAAAAAGACCTGATTTGGGGATAAAGAAACTCTATACATGGGCAAAGTCTTTCATCCAAAGAAGCATAAATGACTGGTTTCACGTAAGGTGTACTAGTTATGTGTTCTTCACAATAACCTTCTGAAGACAAGTTTGAGACATGATTTCTTACAAAAAGCATAAGGCATGTGTTTCAATGCATTTGTCTGAAAAAGGAGTTCATTACAGAGTAAATTTCCATCCTAAAAGACAACTGGGACAATGATAGAGTGTGTGCAAGTAGCCTCTGGAAGTTGCATATGTTCAACCACATAGTCCTAGAATAATAATTACAAAAAAATAAAAATACCTATGGGTCTGATATTGATTTAGAAATCATATATTATCATGATTTATGCTCTACTGTATTTCATTTTGTTAAATATGGCCAAATTGTAGTTTAACAGATTCAGATCTCAATTGGAAGGGTTGTTGACTGTATTTGGACATATATTTGATACCCTTTGTTTTAGAGGGAAGCATACAGACATTATACTGAAATCTAACCTCCTCTTTAGAGAAAGAGAATCCTGATTTCCCAATATATGTTCATCCTGAAGTCTATGCTTCTGATTGGTAAGCTTCTAGACTTAGACTCTGAGAGATCTGAGTCTTGAATCTTTCATTCCCAGTTTCACACCATTTTCAGAATTAATTGCAAGGTCTGCTATTAGCATGAGTAATTCAGATAAGGTTTATCTGAAATTAAAGGAATTGCTTATTTACCTCAAAAGTTTAAGAACTGTTGTGCTGTCATGAAAGGTGTTTTATATAAATTCTATCTAGATAAAGAAATCAAAATAATTTATAGTCATATAAAAATGGCCTAAATCATTATTCTTCAGAGAGATTCAAATTAATATGACCTTAATGAATCATTTTATACAAATCAGATTGGCTAAAATGATTGAAGGAGAAAGTGACAAATGTTGAAGATTTGGAAAAGTTGGGACATTAATTCATTGTTAGTGGAATTGTGAACTGATCCAACCATATTGAAGAGCAAACTGAGATTATTCTCAAAGAGTTATTAAACCACCTATATCCTTTGACCCAAAAATACCCCTATGAGGACACTTCCAAAGATAATTAGCAAAAAAGGGAAAGAACCTGCATGTTCAAAATTGTTTATGGAAGCTCTCTTTGTGGATGCAAAGTACTAGAAATTATGGGAATGTCTATCAATTAGGGAATGACTGAACAAGTTGTGGTAAATGATTGTGATGAAATACTACTATGCTATTAGAAATTATAAGCTTGGGACAGCTAGATGGTACAATGAATAGAGTACCAGCTCTGTAGTCAGGAGGACCTGAGTTCAAATTCATTCTCAGATATTTAATAATTGCCCAGCTATGTGACCTTGGGCAAGTCACTTAACCCTACTGCCTTAATTAATAATTTTTTTAAAAAATGTTAAAAAAGAAATGATGAGCTTGATGATATTGGAAAACCATGGGTAGACTTCCAAAAAATAATAAAGAAGGAAATGAGCAAGACCAAGAAAATGCAGTATTCAATAATAAAATTCATGTACTTATTAATATGAATAAGTCATTTTGACTCAAATTAAGCATAAATGACATGTGAAGGAAGACAATAAATTTTATATGCATACAGAGAAAGAAGTGAGAGAAACTGATAAATATATAGAAGATATTACATAAACACCATATATATATATATATATATATATATATATACATGCATACAATTCTAAAAACACAAGTTCTTTTTTTTAAATTTGAGGTGTTTTCTAGGTTTAGATCTTAGATTTTCTAGGTTTATTTTGATCATATCAAATGTGAGTTCACAAAGTCTTCTCTTGTCTCCCTCACTATCCATAGAAGCCTCTCTAGTGAATATCATGGAACTTGTTCATGGTGAAATTTGTTGCCCCGTAAAAAGTTATTTATGACTCTGGATATTGGCTGTGAAGATTAGAAGCACTGTCTAACATTTTTGGAATTAGGGATTATAATTTACCTAAAACTGTGTATAAGAACTCCTCTCATCCAAGATACTTCCTTACCCATATTCCCAGTTCATGTCTGGAATAAAGAAAAATTTACTGGAACCCTTGGTGATAGGAACTGAGTATATATAGACTCCCATTGACTCTTAAACTGATTTTTATTAAATTAAAGAAATACATTTAATTCAAACCATATTTTTAAGAGTAAGTATATTATGGAAAAAGTCATTATATTATATAATGAAGATATGCCTTCAAGATTCTAACATTCAACTGGAAATATCTAATTACATATAAACTTTATTTTTATCATAAAGTTACAACTTCCCACTCATTAGCTAATCCTGGGTACATGTTTGATTGTGAAAATTTGGGGGGATGTAATCTACAATTTGTGCTTCAATTTTCTTCCTTTCAAATTACTCAGAACTTGTAGGTTCAAAACATTTTATTGCTCTTTGCCCTAATGCTTGTTAGATTTTCCCAAATGATCACTGCAATAAATTTCATAATGTTTATGAAACTCATCTTACTAACTTGTAAAATGGGAATAAAAATAATTGCATCATTTACCTCAAGAGGTAGCTAGACTAAGAGCTCTTTGTAAACTTGTAAGTAGTATGTAAATGTGAGCTATTATTATTGGCTGATATTCAATCCATGAAATTAAATTTAAGCAATAACAATAATAACGAACATCTATATACTTTGGTGCCAGCCAATGTACTAAGTACTTTATAATTATTATTTCATTTGATCCTCTCCACAAAACTATGAAGTAATAGCTATTATTATCTCTATTCCCCCCCCCCCAAGAGAGGTAATCAGGGTTTAATTGACTTGACCAGGGTTACACAGCATAAGTGTTTGAGATCAAATTTGAACTCAAGTCTTTCTGCCTACAGGCCAGGTGCTTCCAAACATAGATATTTTTCATACTTTCTGAAAGTGTCAAAAATCATGACATTTTTAAGACTGAGATCAGAGCCAGGAAATAAAAGGAAAGATGCCACTTATCTCCATCCTAGAACCACACTTGGGTAGGGAAGAAGTAGGACAACAAGGAGAAAAGGTTACAAACATTAATAAGAAAGAACTACAGAAGGAGACAGCTAGTGCCTGAAGTCAGGAAAACTCCTCTTCCTGAATGCCAATCTAGCCACAGACATTTACTAGCTATATGACCCGGAGTAAGTCACTTAACCCTGTTTGCCTCAGCTGCCTTATCTGGAAAAATTACTTGGAGAAGGAAATAACAAAACCACTACTGTATTTTTACTAAGAAACTCCAAATGAGATCACAAAAAGTAGGACACAACTGAAATGACTGAACAACTATAAAAATATGCAAATGGGGATAAAAAAGTAACTCACGTTCTAATGGAGCAGAAAACACACATGGAAGATTCTATCTGCAAGTCAGATGAAAATATCTCATGATCCTTAAGGTGCAGGTGCAAAGCACGTGTTTTAATGACTTTTCTTTAATTACATCTCCACTCTTAAAAAAAATTAGTTTTTGATGTTGAACCATTTCACAGTGCCAAGCACTTTAGTGGAATGTCAGTAGCTTTGGGTGCCAGGCTGCATCTCCAAAACTGTGGCATTCCAGGATGATAATGAAGGGCACTGGGTTGGAAACAAGCTCAAAGATCTCATATTCAGTATCCTGTCAATTGGGGCCTAAAGAGGAGATGGTTTTCAAAGTTTTGGCAGTCTGTCTGTCACATGCAGTCAGATGAAACTGAATCTCATATATGTCCAAAAAAATGAATATTTCAAAGAAAGGACATTATAACAAAGTAGGCCTATTTTCATGATAGCAATCTATGTGAAATGAGGATTTGGTTTCTTGAATGTCAAACACATTGTTTTGTCTTTTGAATTATCTATTTCTCATATTTGGGAATTTCTGTATATAAACTAGAGCACAGATTTAAAATAGAAAGAGGACTTATAAGTAATCTCATCAGATGCACTCATTTTAGAGATGATGAAACTAAGTCTTAGATAAACTTATTGGATTGAATGGATTCAGGAGTAAATAGAAGAGTCAAAATATGAAACCATGTCTATTGACTCCCAAAGCAGCAAACTTTCCATAGAATGATGTTGTCTCTAATAATTTCTGTAATTTCACTGATCAAGGAAGCTACTAGTGAGAAAAATGACCTCAAATCATATCAACTATTCCTCTAAATTACTCAGAGCAGTAACATCCTCAATGTGATAAAGTTAATATGTATTGAAGACAAGATTTGAATCTTAGTCTTCTTGACTCTAAAGTCAATCCTCTATGTGCAACACAATGCTGCCTTCCACTCTATACCTGTTTTTGTTGTATATACATATATAGGCTATCTTTTTATATTATATAAATATGGTTATGCAACTATACACAAATTAATCTATACATATGAAAATAATTATATAGCATATATAATTTCATTGAATGTACTTAAACATTAAATATTTAATATATAAAAATTTTTGAAAATGCTTTCAAATTAACTATGTGATTTCATATCTCTAAATATTCTCTAACTTCTCTAAAGAATAAAAATTTGGGGGCAGCTAGGTGGCGTAGTGGATAAAGCACCAGCCCTGGAGTCAGGAGTACCTGGGTTCAAATCTGGTTTCAGACACTTAATAATTATCTAGCTGTGTGGCCTTGGGCAAGCTACTTAACCCTGTTTGCCTTGCAAAAACCTAAAAAAAACCCTAAAAAAAAAGAATAAAAATTTGGCTCATCAAAACTGATTTGAATGGGGCAGCTAAGTGGCGCAGTGAATAGAGCACTGGCCCTGGAATCAGGAGTACCTGAGTTCAAATCTGACCTCAGACACTTAATAATTACCTAACTGTGTGGCCTTGGGCATGCCACTTAACCCAATTGCCTTACAAAAAAAACTGATTTGAGTAAGAATATTCTGAAGACCAAATTTTTTCTTTCTAATTTTTTCTTTCTAATTTTTATTTCTAAAGAATATTATTTATAGAAATTTGTTCCTTCAGCTAGAAAAAAAACAAGCTCTTTATTATTAAGAAATAAAGACAGATAAATATCAAAATTACTGCTTGATGGTTAGGATCATTAAGTCAGAGCATATGTCTAATGTGATTAAAAGCTCTTCAATGGCATTAGGAATTAACATTTTTATAATGTTGTTAATGTTCTTCCCCCTGTCTTTTCCCAAAACTATACCTACACAAGACAAGAGAGAGAGATTTAATGAATTCACCCTAAGAAACAAATAACAAAAGTTGTTTTGATGGAGGTCACTTAAACTTGGCCTAGACAAAGCTCTCCAAATGTACCATAGAGACCAATTGTGTTTGGGAAAGCAATAGATGAAATGATTAATTTTCATGATTCTATTTGCATTGTTTAAGTTTTGCAGAAGAAGATAATAATAACACTTTGCATTTTGATAGAATATTTTATCTGAAGAGGCATAATTAAGGTCTATAGCAAAGTTAAATGACTTTTTTCAAGGTTATACAGAAACCAGCAACAGAGATGGATATTAGACTCAAGGCTCTTGAGAGCCACAGCAGTACATTTCATTTCCATTCAATTTCAAAACACTTATCTTCCCAAGGAGTCAAATGCCCTTTTTGAAAAGGTGTGAGTGTTAGAAACATATTAAGGCAGCATAAACTTCAATACCTAAATCTGACTAATTTGAAAAGACCATTCTAATTTTGGCTGTTAAAAAAAAGGGAAGCATTTGCTTGGATTCTCAGTTGATGTCTTTAAAAATTATATCACCAATCTTTAAAATGCTCTCCAAAATCAAGTTTTCTGAAACCCAAATATTAGATAAGCACCCACATTCTTTTATATAAAATAGTTTAATTTTAAACATACTATATTATATATGTGTATTGTATTCATATATGTCTGTGTATTAATTAGTCTTTATATCTTTTTCTAATATGTTGCTATTATTTCAAATTTCATATATGTGTATACTCCACACATAGCACAGGGACATTATATATTTTAGTATTTGCATGGATCTTTGACCTCAACTGGTATAAACAATTGAATCCTAGTGCAGATCACAATTCATCTATCCTGGTTCTTGCTATGTGATTCTTTTTCAGATCTCCTCCATATACTATACTAATGTCTAATGTTTAATTTTAAATATATGTATATATATACATACATATATATATATAATTGCTCCATTTTTTGAGCTCAAAACAAATCATAGATTTTCTTATTGATGTATATATATATATATATATATGTATATATATATATGTATGTATATAACTGAACTACCCCAAAATAAAAAAATAGATGAAAGAATCCAGATCAATTCAAGGACAACTTGATTCAATAGTATTCTTATTAGTTTGGTTTGATAAGGAGAGAAATGGAATTCCTACCCTCAAAGGCAGTGCATCAACTTCCCTCTCCAATTTTCAACTTTCAAAACAGATTCAGGAATCTCCTACTCCTACAGTAGGGTGAAATTGGGAGTGTCTGCTGAAGCAAGGAAGAATTGCTATAGAGTCAATAATGGGATATTCTCAAGGGACATCATGAAGTTCAATCATCTTCATGTTGTCAATATAGTGCTTTCAAAGTTTGAAAAGGACTTCATAAATATTATTTCATTACTATTTTCATAACAACTCTAGGAAGTACGTGTTATAAGCACTATTTTGCAGGTGAGGAAACTGAAACAGGTAGAGGTTAAGTGACTTCCTCAAGTTCACACAGCTAGTGAGTCTCTTAGACTAGAATAGAGCTCTTACCTTACTAAGTCCAAAGCCAACACTATCCACTGTTCTACTTCACTCCCACCACTGTGCAACATAGCAGCAACTAGCTTGTCCTAGTCTTTATTCACTGAAGAGGTTTCAGATTGAGTGATGATTTAATCAATATTCAGGACCTCCACCCCTGGAAGAACTACCAGATTTTCTTCCAAATTATCACAATCAGAGCAAGAAACTAATTGAAACAAAATTTACTAGGTACTATGGCATAATAAAAAGAATGATGCATTTGTAATCAAAAATTGTTCCCATCATTTGTGACTCTCCATGACTCTTTCAGGACCATACTATCCATGGGATATTCTTGGCAAAGAAATTGGAGAAGTTTGCCATTTCCTTTTCTAGTGGATTAAGGGATTTGTCCAGGGTCACACATGCTGCTATGTATCTGAAGCAGGATTCAATTTGGGTCATCTTGACTTCAGGCCCAGAGTTCTATACACTGAGCCATGTAACTGACTGGTTTTGCTACCTACAAACTGAAATGACTTGGGCAACTCATTCTAGCTCTCTTGAACTCAGTATCCACCTTATATTTTCACCTGAACCTGTCTTCCACATTGATATTTATTAAGATAAGCTCAACTGCACACAACCAATGACTCCAGACTGTTACAAATGGGTGAGCCACATAAGTACCTCATATTCATCATCTACAAAAATAATTTGTCCTAAAAAGCACCATTTACTCTATTATTCTATCACTTAATATAGAATCAACTGTCAAGCTCTATCCTTTCCTCAAAGCTGATAATATCCAACCCTTCCTTTCTATTGACACTCTAATTAAGAACCATATTGGGGGAAGCTAGTTGATGTAATGGATAGAACACCAGCCCTGGAGTCAGAAGGACCTGGGTTCAACCAACGTCAAACACTTAATAATTGTGTAGTTGTGTGACCTTCGGCAAGTCACTTAATCCAATGGCCTTAAATAAATAAATTTTTTTTAAAAAGAACCATTTTAGTTAAAACCAGGATCTATAGATATTAAATTCTCACAAAGCATAATGGCCAATGTTACTACCATGCTGTTGAAATTAAGGATATATCCTATCATTATAATAATAACTGGTTATCTTTTTTGAGGGAATGTCTTTTTAAAGGGGTTAGTTTGGAAAGTGGTTTAGAAATATCCATTACATAAAAACAAAAATATCAACACTAAAAATGCCATGTATTCTTTTACTCAAAAATTTGGATACTGATAACATCATTTATTATCATCAAAATCAACACCAACCACACCAAAGCAACAAAAATAAAGGACAAATACAAGGAAATTCCTTCACAACATAAGCTCTCACTAAATGTTCTTTTCATATTTGGTATCTAGCATGGGTCTCCATAATAAATGAGCATTAAATAATCATTAGCTGACTGAATGAACAAATGATTTGTTGAATCTATGTAATATTATAAAACAACTTTTAGATAATGCTAGTATTTATCAAAACTGTAAGAAAAGTCTCTGAACTAAGTTCCAGGTATTTTCCTGTCCAAAAATGTATCATTGCTCTTCACATAAAGTAGATGCAAAAATATGTATCTGTTGATAAAAACAGTACATGAGTTTAGGGTGCAGTAATGCATAAATTATATGACAAAAATAGAGAAGGGAAAACTGACCCATAAAGTAGGGAAATTTGTGGCATGATCAGGTGAATCACAGACAATGCTTAATTTGATTCAATGGCATTTGTGCTGGTCCAAGTATAGAAATTTCAACCAAGCTCCCTGATAGAGTATCCGTAATAATTTTCCCAAATAATTTACTATTATTCTTGCTTATTGATGTTCTGAGTTCATTACAGATACAATCTTCTGTATTACCCACTGCTACTCGCTGCCTCTTCTGTCTCTCTAGGATGCCTCTGGGAGAGAAACATCCCAAAGACTACCAAACTGTCTGACTGGACAACAACTTCAAGGATTCCCAATGGAGAAAATTTTTAATTGGTGGCTGTCTTGTCTCATTGCTTAGTTCAATTCTACCTTTATATTTCCTTTGTGAAATGTAAAAAGCATTAACTTTTCTGCATTTCAGTTTCTTCATGTTCAAAGTGGGAATAATGCTACTTGTAAGCCTCACCACCATAGCTATACAGTTAGCAGAGTTAAACCAGAGTTTTCCCCCAGGGATAAAGCATGGAAGGGGGAAGGACATTTCTCCTTGGGAGAAATCATTTCTTTCTAAGGGTAAACAACTTCTCACTCCTTGACTTATGGTTATGCTCTGGCTTCAGGAATCATCCCTAGGGTCATATCATTATAGCATTCCATTCCCAGACCAACCTTCTTCCTAACCCAAATTGGACACAGGCTTTATTATTCTATGGGACACACCACTCTTTCTGTCTATGTGTTATCTGACACTCCTTTTCAATGATCCTATGGAACCAGTCTTCCCCACCCCCACTTAAGGTGTCTTCTTGTCATGGCCACTTTCCCCAACTATTTTTGACCTTCATAAAAAATAGCTATGACAAAGGGATCCTGTCAGCAAAACATTTTGGAGATCTTTGTATTTTATATAAAAATATGAAATGTTGGTGATTTTTATTATTATTAATCATTCAAAATTGTGAGAATTAAATGAGATCATCTAGCTAAAGGAGTGTGTGCCTGACATGAATTGCTCTGTTATCTATTCACTGAAAATTACAGCAAGAAGCAAGACAAACACATTCTCTTGAAACAAAGATAGTCAATTCAATATATTTCTCCCCCCTCTGGTGAGAATGGACTGAATATTGATCTAAAATGGACATTTGGCATTTTTTAACCTGCCCAGTGTCTAAAGGGGAGAAAAGAATTGCTAAGGAGAATCAGAAAGTAGGAAAAAATAAGATAGATGAGCAACAGAGATTTAATTTCCTCTTCACATTTTGTCATGATATGAATAAACCTTTTCTGTTCAAACTCATTCTCTAGAAAACAAAAAAAAATTATCTTTCCATTGAAACACTAGAGAATAACCATTGTACTGAGCCCTGACTACAGTTAGATTTATAATAGTTGTGTATGTGCATATTTTAAAAGCAAAAAACAGAGGGAAATAATGTGTTTATAGCATAAATGAATTTCATTAGTATCTTTAGTAAAGAGACTTAACTAAGAGACAGTAGTTATGTAACTAATTCTTGAATTATTTTAACCCATAGTCTTCTTTCTATATACATATTCATATCTATCAATTCTCTTCTCTTTTATCTTCTCTTCTCTCCTTTTATTTTCTCCTCCCTCCCTCCCTCCCATCCATTTCTCAATCAAGAAAAAAAAAAGTTCTTATTATTTGCCAAGTCCTGTGTTGAACATAAAAATTTAGAGGGAGGGAGAGGGAGAGGGAGAGGGAGAGGGAGAGGGAGAGGGAGAGGGAGAGGGAGAGGGAGAGAGAGAGAGAGAGAGAGAGAGAGAGAGAGAGAGAGAGAGAGAGAGAGAGAATCCCTATCTTCAAGGTACTAATAATCTAATGAAGGACACAACATGCTAACAAATAGATACAATAAGTTAGAAACAGGATAAATATGAAATAATTAACAAAGGCACTTAAAAGAATGATTGGAGAAGGATTTTTGAAGAAGTTAGCATATTAAGGAAGCCAGGGAAGTCAGTAAGCAGAATTGAGGAAAAAATGTATTCTACACACAAAGGTTGGACAGAGGAAATCCTTTGAGTTGAGAGACAGATTGTCTTGTTTGTGAAATGGACTGGTCAGTGTCACCGAATTGAAGAGTAGGCAGAGTTGAGGAGGAAGAACATTTTGGGTAGAGAAGAGAGTTAAACAAAATTAATAGAGTTGAAAAGTAGAATGTCTTGCTCAGTCAGAGATCAGTGTTACTGAATGGAAGAGTATGTGGAGAAGAATAAGAAATAAAAAATACCTGAAAAGACAGGAGGTATGAAAGTATTTATGTCAAAGGATTTTTGTACGTTATCCTGGAGGCAATTGGGAGCTACTATTGTTTATTGAGTGGGGTTTGGAGAATGAGTGTGACATAGTCAGATCTGTACTACTGGAAAATCACTTTGGTAATTCAATGGAAGATGGATTAGAGTAGGTAAAGAATTGAGTCAGGCATTTATCCAAGCATGAGTGAATTAATGCATATACTAGAGTAGTAGCAGTGTCAGAAGAGAAAAGGATGTGAATTTGAGAGACGTTTCAAATTAACAGGACAGGACAGGGCTGTCCAAAATGCATTGGCAGTGAGATTTTATGTAGCCCAATTGTGGGTTTTAATTTTCATGAGCTAAAAGTAAAATAACAATTTGTATGAAATGCTTATTGGGTTTTTTAATTTCATCACTAATAAATGATCTCAGTGTTAGTTTTCTTTGGTGTTTTTAAGCAGTATTACGGGCAGAATATATTGCACAGAAATTTCAATCTATCTGTTGGATATGTTCCATCTGTATGCAGACTAGTCAGTCTGCACCTACCTTTATACTATTGTGTTGTCACTTTGTTGTTCTGTGTTTGTTTTTGTGTTTCCTGCCTGTCATAAGCATGCATTCCTCCCACTTTCTAAGAATTTAAAAATACCATGACTTTTCTAGGCACTTTGTAAAACCTAGATGACTATGAATTAACTATTATTTTAGTATACTGTATTTTTTATTCTGAATGCAACCCTCAAATAATTATTTTATTCTAATGCATCCCTAAGACAACCTAAAGTTAGTCAGCCTTGGATTAGGAAACAGATTGAATATGGGGAGTGAAGGATAGTGAGGAGTTGAGTATGACTCCTTGGATGTAAGCCTCGGAAAATGAAATATGGTTTTGCCCTCTGCAGAACAGGCAGCTAGATGGTACAGAAGGTAGAGTGTCAGCCCTGAAGACAGGAGGACCTGAGGTCAAATACAGTCTCAGACCCTTTCTAGCAATGTGAGCTTGGACAACTCACTTAACCCTGACTTCCTCTTATCTAGTGCTATTGCCAGTGGGCCTGATTCATATCTGACCATTGGACTCAGATGGCTCTGGAGAAGAAAGTGAAACTGGTGACTTAGCACAGCACCCCCTCACTTAAATTCAACTCACATGCATATCATGACTTCACCTCCTTGATGTCATGGTCTTCTTTGAGAAAAAAGTACAAACATCATCAAAGGGGGAAAGTAAGAAAGGGGCAGGTTTAGGAGGAAAGATGATGAGTTCTGATTTGGACATATTTAGTTTAAGGCATCTCTTAAAAGTGTAGTTCAAGATATCTGAAAGATAATTGGAGATGAGAAAGTGGATGTCTGTCAGCAGAGAGGTTGGAGCATTTGGGGTCAAATGAAATTCATGAGAACTAATGAGATCACCAAGAAAAGTACTATAGAGGGAGGAGAAATTAGGACCTAGGACAGAAGACTGGGAGGTATCTATGGTTAAAATTCTTCTCTGTCTCTCTTCTGCTTCTCTTTATTTCCATCTCTGTCTTCTATGTAATTTTTTCTGGCTCTCTCTGTCTTCACTTTCTCTCTCCTCAACACTCACATTACCACACTCCTGACCTTGCTTTCTTTTCCTCTCCTTTCTTCTCTTCTCTTCTCCACGTCATTCTCTTTTCTCTCCTCCCCTCTCTTCCATACAATTTTCTCTTTTTGATATACAAAACCACAAATTAAAAAAATTATGGGTCAAAAAGAAAGATAGTACTTCATCACTGGTGGGTAAGGAGAATTTAGTTTTGACTAGAAATATCCATCAAGAACTGTTGATGTTTATAATTACAGCTTGACCCTTTAATAAAGATCTTTCACCAAAAAACAAGAACAAAAGTTGTTTTCTCTCTTAGTTCAAGATAGGAAATTTAAGGAATTTTATGTAAGAGAGCGAAAAAAATTTCCATCATATAGGTTCTATCCTTTGTTCTGGGCAATATCTCTAATAAAATGACTGTATGAGATTCTGTCGTATTGAGAGTATAGTTGAAAGTTCTAAGCATTACATTGTTGTTTCCTCTAGCGTTCTCTTCAGGAAAGTAAAAAATAAAACAAGACCACACTTTATATAGATAGTTTGGATATAGAATTGGACTTGCATATCAGGAAAGATAGGAAAGGAATCCTATTTTATTACTTAAATGATCTTATCATGCTATAACCACATTTCTATAATATGTAATAATTACAAATATCTTAATATTTTTGGTTAAACTAGCATATTGGTCTTGTCTTTCTTTTTTTGAAATCATATCATCATTTTGACACCTCTTAATGGATATTGTCTATTGATAATAATTAATTTGCTATTGTTCCATGTTTCAGACCTCAAATAAATATTAGCTACATAGTTATCAAATTGAAACCGAAATTAATAGGAATAGTGTTTTTCTCATTACCATTAAAAAAGGGAATTGGGTTTGTCTCCTTAACACATAATGAATAATTGTCCAAGCTCCTAATATATAACTTTAATACATATTCTATTATTAGAGAAAACAAAAATGAGATGAGAGACAATGACTTTTGTCCCAGTCTTTTGTTGAAAGATATGAAGATTCAAGGGTCAAACTGTGACTTTGGGGAGACTTAAGCTTTGCCAATGAATCAAGATTAAGAATTGAATATTCAGTGAAGCTCCAATTAAGTGTTATCTGAGACACTGTTTCCAAAGAGCTATTGTTATGGTGGCCATGTAGACTACCCTAAATGAACTGAATGAACCTCTTGCCCACCAGATAAATCAGGATATATCATCCCAATTCCCAATGGTTTTTTGTTTATATGTGACTGCTTACTATGACATATTTTCCTTCAGATTGGCACCTCCAGAAAGGGAGGTTTACACTTGACAATTGAAAGGCTTCTTTTTCCAATTGGTCCCTTTCTATTGCGATTTTGTTGCTCAAATTATAAGGTCAGGAGAAAAAAAATGAGACCTTTAATTTGGAAACAGTGGCTCACAAATCTGATATGGCTCTATTTTGGGAAATTGAATTTTCCCTAGTTTACCACTGGTATAATCTCAAGTATCCCCAGTTTTTCTTCGTTTTTATAGTTTTTAGTCTTGATCCTTTATTATAGTTATATTAGATAATTAAAGACACCTCACTTGAAGCAGAAACAAAGGTCAGACAAGATGCATAGATTTCAGATATTCAGATATTCAGATATTCACTGACTTCATATATTTTTCTTATATCCGTGCCCACCCCCCCTTCCCATTTTCCAAGTGGTCATTTTCCTTTACATTTCAAGTTTGGATAAATTATAACCAAAACAATACTCTGAAATCTGAATTTTCTGAGGAGTTGATTTTTTTTGAGCCAAAATCTTCATTTAGCATAATTATTATTGCCATTGCTGCCATTGTTTTCCTTTTAGGGTTTTTTCCACCAACCAAAATATATTTTCACTCCTTTTCCACATTAATGCATTGGAAAAGAAAAGAAAAATAATGCTCTTGTAATAAATAATTCATGTTCAAGTAAAACAAGTTTCTATATTGGTCATGTCCAAAAATATAAGTTTCATCCTGTATCCTGTACCTTATCATCTTTCTGTCAGGAATTGATTAGTATACTTCATCACTGAGTCCCTGAAATGATGATGAATCATTACAATGCTTAAAGTTCTTAAGCTTTTTAATGTTGTTTTCTTTTTAATATTGCTATTTTATAATTTGTTATTTTGAATCAAGTTAATAAAATCTCCAGGCATCAAATACCCTGTTTAGAAACTATATAATCCTTAAGAAATACTTCCATCAGAAATACCTTATGCTGAGTCAAGATGGCTACCAGTGGGCAAACATATTGATATAGGTTAATAATATTTATCCAATCTGCCAGAATTCTGAAATGGCTTTCCCCCTAAGTGGTTCAAATCCTGATTTAAATTTTTTTATAGCTCCAAAACAGGGTCTCCTCTTTCACCAAAGGTACTTTCCATTACAGTTTTCCAATTTTCCAATTATATATTACCATTACTCATCAAAAATATGAATCTGTCACCCAAATGTTACAACTTAAATGTTAGTTCATGTTGGCCAAAGAAGGCCAGTATCTGATCTAACTCAATTTTTTTAGGGTTTTTTTTTTGCAGGGCAATGGGGTTAAGTGACTTGCCCAAGGCCACACAGCTAGGTAATTATTAAGTGTCTGAGGTTGGATTTGAACTCAGGTAATCCTGACTGCAGGGCCAGTGCTCTATCCACTGAGCAACCTAGCTGCCCTGGTCTGACTCAACTTTAAAAATTATGTTTTTAATCATGAGGTTTGGAGCTAGAAGGGACCTTAAAGCTATATATCAATGTGAGAAGTTATATGACTTATTAAGATCACACAGTATAAGATTTTGATGTAGGATTTAAAACCAAGTACAAGTCCCTATGCATTCCACCTGTAACTCTACAACTAGCTACATAGAAAATGTGGTTATCCTTGCTAAAACTCTTAGATGACTCTTGTTAAAATATGATCTTGAATCTGATAAGCTGAAATTACTGACATTTGTCTCTGGTGTATCTTAAAACTTTGAACTTGGTCCTCCAAAGAAATAGAGGAAAGAAAAGTATATTTCAGGTCCAAGAGTAATTCTTGCATTAGCAAACATAATTTAGAATGATAAAAAAAAATCATTAACTAGGGTCTCATCCTTCCTAGGAAAGTTGCAATGCCCCCCCAACAACCATCAGAGGGAGATTGTCTAGCATTGTCATAAGGAAAAAAGATACCCAAAAAAGACAGATATTGATATAATAAACTGGACACTAGATTCCTCTTAATGAGTCAACATAGGAGGGGAAAGATGCAGACTGTTCATTGTGATAAAACTAATATCTACCAGGGTTCCCCCCTTCTTTGGATAATGAAGATAATTTCTGTAAAAGGAGATGAATCTATACCCTTGAACCAATTTGCTGCCACATCTCTTAACATAGTTTCCTTAACATAGTTTTTGCCAAAGGACATTAAAACCTTTCCCACATGGAATAGGGCCTGTGATTTGATGGATGGTAGAAAACTTTTGGAATTACTATATCTTGCATGATGACCAGACAGACATTTTCATATTGACATAAGAGGCCCTGTGTGTGTCCAATCAATGAGTGCATGTAGCAGTGTTGCAAATCTTTACTGTGTTATGCAAAATAATCTTTCCTTTGTTAGCTGTTTAAATGAATTTTGAGTGCTTCATTTCATCAGAACTGTTAAAGTGTTGACATCAGGCCTACCTCAAATACTTACATCAGTAAAATTTTTCTTATAGAAACTTTGGTAATGCAGTCAGGCCTTTCATATAACAAAGCATTTTCCCAAGTTGCCTTTCCCTTTGTGTTAATCTAAATATACCAATGTTAGTTAGACTTAATTAGATTTACTCTAAGAGCAAACTACTTTTCTTACACAGAATGACAAAAGCCATTTTTTCTCCTTAAATACCCAAGTCTCCAGATGTAAATTATATCTACAAAGCATAATCCAGATGCAGACAACATTTCAAGGTTTCCTAATCATAAAACAGAAATACTGACTTTGGAACTCATTAAATACAAAACATCTTACAATGGTTATTCAATGATTCAAAAAGAAATTTGACAAGGAAAAAAAAGATAAAATAGCATAGTTCCATGTACAGGAATGTGCAATTCAAGAGTCATCTCTGCAATTTAAATAAGTAGATGAATGAATGAATAAGTAAACATGAATAAATGAAATATAAAATAGATGACCTTTAAAACAACTACTATGTGTGGGCAATTTGACATCTAGTAATCACATGAAATAGCCTAAGAGGTTATGCATATAGATTTAATCTAATTTTTCAAATGTGAGAAAAAATGATTGGTGAAAATGGTATAAGAAACTGATTAAATCCAGCAGGCAGAAAAGAAAAACCTTTCCTTTAAATCATTTTAAATCTTAAATTACATTTTTGGTTACAGGTGTAATATCTTAAAATATATTGCATAAGTGATGCTAGTTAAGCTTACCACCAACCCTTAATCACTTGATATTTTAAAATGTCTTCAAAATAAGCAATAACACATACATTAAAGGAATTTGAGGCTTTTAGGGGAAAATTGATTAGAATTATCTTAAATTATCCCCCCAAAAGTTTAATATCCATTCAATTATGGCCTGAGATTTATATTTCTTTCAAAAGTTTTTGGGTTACAGAGATGTTAGCAAATAGTTGGGACATGGGTCAGGTGGTGTTTCTACTGCTTCATTTCTTGACACTATAGTTAAGATATCAAATCTAATCTGGATATATACAGACTTCAAGATTCTCCAGATACATCCTGTTTTTCTTAGTTTGGTCCAGTGTCTACTAGTCCATTTCTCATAATGAGAGTTGAGATCAATATTCATGTAATCCTTTGTCCATTTAAAATAGCATAAGGTATATTAGCTCACAAAAGGGAAAGGTCTCCTATATTGATTTATCAAACATCTTAACCCAGTAAAATCTGAGTTTGACTAGCACTTCAGACATTTATTAATTTTGTGATCCTGGGCAAGTCACTTTAAACTCCTTAAGTCTCAGTTTATTTATTTCTGAATATATATGTGAAAAAAAAGTAGCATATCTCACATTTATCAGGGTGCTTGGAAGAATCAACTTGAATAATATCTTTAAAATGACTTGTAAATCTGAATGTATTAACTAATAATAACATATATAATATAATAATAAATTTGTGTCTTTCAGTTAGCTTGAGAATCCATTCCTAAACCCTTGAAAAATTGTGTAACTTTCGTCACCAATTTATTCTTTGTATACAGAAAGTAGTATACTAGGACCAAGCATGCTACATGAGGAATGCAGCATGTGAGGATTTGTCCAATTAAAGTCCAAATATAATGGAGCTCTAGTCATTGAAAGATGACAATTTGTTTTTGAAATCTGGACAGAGTTTTTCTACTTAGAGTCTATTTCTTGTCTTTCTAGTTTCATATTTAAATGCTCTTGAGATAATTTGGCTCTTGGAAAATTTTCTGTAAACATCTATTTATTGCCCACTGTTTATCAAATTTTTTGACATGCTAATTCTCTTACTGTTTCACCATCCTCCATTGTAAGATTTTATAAATAATTATATATTTCAAAATGATATTTTGTTCTTGACTTTCAGGTTTCTTCAGTTGACAAGGAGATCAGATGTATACTAGTTAAAAGGGTTTTTTAAAATCATATTATGGTGCTTATTTGTTTGTTTAATTTTTTCTAGAAAATTATATTATTCTGAGTCAGTATTCTTTTCAAATTTCAATAGCTTATATTAAAAAGTTCATGTTACTTAGAGTATTTGGTCTAAATATCTCATTTCACATATTAAGACACGAGACCCAGAGAAATTAAATGACTTAACCAAGTTCACACAGTAAGTAATAGAGAGATCTGCCTAACCTTCCTAATGATGTGAAAAATCATACTATAAAAGATATAAATAGATTTTTTATTCTACAACTTAGGGAGTGCATCACTCATCAATGAAAATGTTCAAGTAGAATTTGACTAAACCTATCAAATATCTTATGTAAAAATATATTTAAGCTGCTTTCAGAAATGTAAAACATTGCTACCTTATCTAGATCTTTTTGTCTAGGTAAGCCAAACTCTTTAGTGATTTCCATGGACCCTTTTAGTAACTAGTGGCATAGTAATAGCTGAAAGGAATTTTCTTAAAATGGAAGATAAACTTTTAAGTTTTGAATGCAAAAAATCATATGAATTCACAAGACAGATGATCTAAGTCTGAGTTTTTCTCCTGGCTTTTGCTGGTAAACTGGTGAAATTCTGGGTTTAATCCCTCAGAGGAAAGTCTTCAAATAAGCAAAAGGTAAATAGAGACAGGGGAGAGAAGCAAAAGCACCTGAAGAGAACAGTGTGGAGAAGTGGAGAAGCAGCAAGGATCATCTACCTGACACAACAGTCCAATAAAGTACTTACAGCATCAGATCAGAAGATATCAAAATCATTGGAGATTAGTGAAACACAGAAAGATTTCTAGTTGTAACATTTCCTAATATGTTTTTTATCAGAATAATATATATTCCCTTAACATGTATACTTTCAAATATATGTTTCTGCATCCTCCAATGCCATGGGAAACAGAAAATTATGCCAAATTTATAAATGGAGAGTGATATTCCTTGTATATACAGTTCAAACTCAATTTAAAGCTTTGGTTCGATGGGTAAATGACAAACCACTAAAAATAGAGGACATTATGTAACCCAAAGTTCACTATGATTGACATATGTTAAGAATAATAGCTCTTTTGAATGAGGAGACAAAATTTCTAGCTAAACCACTTCATTGGCTTCTTTTCTGAGGGGAGGAAAATAGTGAAGTCTTAATTCCTCCCATATATCTATGAAAGAG
Source organism: Macrotis lagotis (assembly GCF_037893015.1). Lineage (NCBI taxonomy): Eukaryota > Metazoa > Chordata > Mammalia > Peramelemorphia > Peramelidae > Macrotis > Macrotis lagotis. The sequence goes on from NC_133658.1 coordinate 604,018,240, forward strand.
AGACTGGTGTATAGAAAAAATGCATGTTTGAGAAATTCATCAATAAATGTCTTAAGTATTCTGTTTTGAAGGTTAGGTTCGAGTATTAACTATTCTGTTGTGTGATATTCCTTCTGTACTTTGTGTTTGAAATGGAAAAAGAAACATTAATGGGGGCTCATGAGCTATAGTTTTTGAATGGTTACTAATTCACAGCAGACCTTGAATTTTTTATATATTTTACAAACTTAGTATTATATTCATTGTGGCAAGGTTGATGTGGGATGTAAAACAAGGAAATAATTTTTGCTTTCAATAAGAGATTATAGGTCTATAAAGTTGCTTCAATTTAAAATATTCTATTCTAAGTTGAAAAGTTATTAAAAAATTTTTCCATGTGCTACATAATTTGGAATTTCATAGAAAGAAATTCAAATGAATAAATGTTAGATAAGTACCTTATGAGTAAAGCATTGTGCTTTACATTGTTCAAGATTCAAATTCTGAAAGAGATGATCTCACATTAGGTAAAGTATTTAAGTTCTCCTGAGTCTCATCTTTCTTATTTGAAAAAGGTGGTCTAATAAAAATGGAAACAATGCATATAAAATTTATTGGAAATTTGCAAATGTTTTATAAATGTCAATTATAGTTGGGCTTGGTAAAAGTTCCTATCCTCAAGAGGCTCATAATCTAATTAGAAATTGAAGACATTAAAATAAAAAAAATTAATGAAATCCAAAGTAATAATCCAAGGTAAAGTTGCACAATGTAGAATATCATTAATAATCTATAGATAGGATTACGTTTTGACAAGTCTGTGAAGCAGTGACAAGATTTCATTAATGAGAATATTCTGGGATAATGGAATATTGTATACAAAAGAATAATTCCATTTTAAATTTTCTCCCAAAGATAAACTGCATGACATAAAATTTGGGAACTATATGATTGCCAGGAGTTTATGGTCATATAACTCATAGCCATCATATATTTTCTACAGCCAATTTAGTTTGTGATATTATTCTTTACGTAGATTCTTTGTTGTTCTCCCAGAATAAAAGCTTGATGCTGGGGATATAACATGATATACTGTATTCAACACTGAACTCCTATGCTGGCAAGCGAATTGCTTGTCTCCCATAATTAGACACCATTAACAGCAGCAGCCTTCTAGGATCTCAGTCAATAGGAACAAGTCAATTAAAGGTCTTTTCAGTTGACACAGGCAGCTAATGTATTGTTGGATGTCTCTCAGAATTCTAGAATCAAATTAGATAAATGAGCACTTAGAAAATATCTGGGTGTTAACAGCTTTTTTCTTGCAATACAATTCAAACTCACTTTAAAGCTTTGGGGTGATGATTAAATGGCATGTCACTCAAAACAGGGGACATTTTGCTTCCCAGAGTTTTACAATTTGTCAGGAATAACAGTTCCAAGAATATGGAGGCAAAACTTCTAGTATTCACTTTATCTGTTTATTTTATAAGGGGAAAAAAAGAGGTCTTAATGATTCTGATATCAATGTAAAGGACATCTCTAGCAGGAATGAAGGATTAGGAAATTCAACAGTCAAGGGCCTAGTGTGACTTCTGTATTGAAGGATAGTTGTTGGCTAACTTCAGGTAGAATTTATGATTTAGTGATGTGTCTCTATAGGAAAAATATGCATAGATGGCAATCCAATAATGTTAGTCTTCTTCCTAAGTAGTAATAACTTGGGATTCAGAAGACCTAAATTCAGATTCTGGTTTTGCTACTTGCTATCTATGCGACCTTAAGTAAGTCAGTTACTCTTTCTGGAAATGGATTTTCTGATCTATTAAAAGAGAATAATGCAGATAAACCTATCTCAAAGGGATTTTATTAAGGGAAATAAATGTAGTGCAAAGATTTGACATATTCTTAAATCCCAGCTTCACTATAGACTACCTGGGAAACCTTGGGGAAATATTGTTATACCTCTGGGACTCACATTTTCCAAATGTTAAATTAAAGTTTTGACCAAATGATATTTAAGAGCTTTTTGACCTTAATATAAAATTGATAGACCATCCCTAGCACTGTGCCCTATATAAGGTCAATGTTAAAGTAATATTTGTTAAATTAATTTGAATTTTAACTTCTTTTATCAAATATAAGATTCTTTCTTAATCAGTATGCAAATTCTACTCCACCCACCAATCCATAACATGCCATATTTTATTTATTTTGTTTTCTTATAATAGTCATGAATAGACAGATTTTCTCATTCACACAAGATCTCTTCTCCAAGAGGAGATTGCAAATACTGAATAATGTATAAACTGACACTTACTTGCAATGTTGGTTGCCCCTCTTAAATATTTTTCTTTTTACAATAGAGGATTTTGTACAATGAATCAGAGAATATATTAGGAAATGATTAGATTTTTTAAACAGGTATATTTTTTCAAAAGAAAATGAAAATGAAAAGCTAATATTTGGCTCATGGATACCACTACTGAGTAGAGTCCCCAAGGAACTCAAAGGCAGGAAAGTGGTATGTAAGGTGAAAGATTCATAGGTATAGGCTGATTCACAAGGACTCACTCTACCTCTTTCACCTGGTCCAAAGATTCTTAATATTTTTGTGCCTATCTCAGTACAATGTTCTTGAAATTCATAATGTTACCCTATAAATCAATTACATTTAAATAATTACTATTATTTTGAAGTTCAGGGACACTAGGTAAAGCATTCCTTGGGCTAATCTCTTTTTGTTAATATTAATCCTACCACCACTGTGCCTGATATCTCCCTAATAATAAGAAAATTATTTAGCAAAATAAATTTATTTTGACTTAGTGTAAGCCACACTTCATATTCATAGTTCATAAAAATTCTACTGATAGGGAGGTAAGTTTCATTATAAGTCCTCTGATTCTTTACAATAGGTCCAATATTGACCAATGAGTTCAAATGTTCTTTTGTGTTGTTATGATTTATATTATTATATTCATGGTGAATACGTTTTTTCTTCTGAGATTTTCCCTCTCCTCTATATGAGTTAATACATACTGCTTCATGTTTCTCTGGAATTTTTGTGTTTGACTGTTTCATATTCTGTTTCATTTGATATTTCCTCATATTCATCCTTCATAATTTGATAGATACAAGCATTTTTCTCATTTATATTATTATATTGTATTATATTATATTTCATTGTACTATACTATGTAATGTTATACTGTACTGAAACATTAGGTATATATTCCATGGAAGTCAAAGACAGAAAGTCCTTTCTGACTTTGAACTTTATGGAATACGTTTTTGGCAGAATAATTAAGATAATATCTTTTTGGGGTATAATCACAAATTTCAAATAGTTTTCCAGAGAACATTGACCAAATTACCTCTCCTTCAAAAATACATCAGTGTACCTATCTTTTTTCATATCACCTCTAAAATCAACTTTTTTTCTTTATCTTCTCTATTTTTAGGTATGAACTGAAATCTTAGATTTGTTTAAATTTATAATTATCTTATTAATCATGATTTAAAAACATTGTTTTCATATGGTTATTAATATTTTTCAACCACTCATGAACCTTGTCAATCTATCCATGAGACAATGGCATTTAAACTTTTATATCCATGTTGATTTACTTTATCTTATCTATTGGCATTAATATTAAAGATTTGTTTCTACTCCATAGTTTCTGTTCTAGTTATTTTAATTTTATGCATGTTAAAGCTCTTTAATTTTAAATAGTTATAGTTATCTATTTCATCATTTTTGAACTCTTCTATCCTTTGTTTCATTCTAAATTCTCTCCCTAATCATAGTTCTAAAACATATTTCCTCAGGCTATATGTAGATTATTTACAAGAACCATTGGTTTTGATCACATATATATTTCTGTTTTTGCATCATCCCAACATTCTGTTCTTATGAGTAAACTTGAGTAGGAGGCTGTCCAGTAATTCTTTTTGAGAAACAATTTGCATTCTGTAAAATATGGAGAGTTAAGTGGGTGGAAGAGAGCTTTGTGTTGGAAAATATTTTTTTCCTTTAGCTGTATTCCTGTATATATCACAGTTTCAAATACATTGGAAAGAACCATGAAAACACAAGGAAAGTCTTAGAAAGCATGTTAACCCTGAAATCAAATAGTTCCTGAAAAATCGAATCTTGATGATGACTATAGTTGTTTGTCTCTTCATAAGTAGATGGTTAAAAACAAAAGAAACCAAACCAACACCAAATCCTCTGATATCTGCTTTCTTGATTGATTACAGAATTATAAGAAGTACAAATAAAAGAGGTTATTTTCCAAGTACCCTATTCTCTGTACATATGATCTGATAAACCCCTAACCCTCTATCACATTCTGATAAAAGTCAATTTTCTGATACTATGGGCCGAAAGGGAAATAAAATGCAATATAAACATTTTAGCAATTTGAGAAATATGGCAGCAAACAAATGGCTAGTTCTATATTTCCAAAGGAAAATGGAGTTCTTAGACCTTCTACCAAGAAAACTTCAAGGAATCCAAAGCATTCTTTCTCTCCAAGTACAAATTAAAAAATAGCGGAATAATCTGTAACTGAAAAGTGTTTTCATGAGTCATTTTTCATGAGTCAATGTGGTGGTTTTTTTCCTATATACATTTTAAGATTCATCCCCAAATACCATCAGCTGAGGAGTTATTTCTGGTTTCACTAATTGTACAAACTATGATAATCAGAACAGAATGTGCTATGTGAAGACAAATGGCCAGATGTAAGACCAGGCTCAGCTTGGAGACTGGGAACACATGTTTTTGGAAAATATTGGGAGGAGGAAAACAACTGGGTTTCTTAACAGTTTCAGTAACAATATTTAACAGTTAAAAAAAGCCTTTAAAAATATTCACTACAATCAACTAATAAATTAATCAACACAACATGCACCAGGAGGGTATAATGGAAATAAATGAAATCCAAGATTACTGAGTTATTCTAGGTAGGAGAGAGTCAGTGTTAGAGTATGGCTCACCTTCAGCTTCACTATGACTTTGGAGAACGGGATTAACATGAATCATTTGAACAAGAGAGATAACCTAGTAACCTCATTTTAATTAATTTTTCACTCCCAAATCTCACCCTAATGTCTCCTAAAAATTTTGGTCTATGAGGTACATCTTTTAGACAATTGTCTTGCAACTGAAATTATACTACAGATCAACTAAATACCTAATATTTCATTGGAAATGATTTAGTCACCTTAAAGAATCATTTCCTGGTTTGGCATTGACTAGGAAGGTACTGGGACCTGGAGGGCAATAAGAAAATCTGGTACAACATGAATACACTATAAATAATTAAAAGAAGAGGACCCTGCTATAACTGCTTTTGCTTGATTTAGGTAAAAATGCTTTAAAATAATTTAGAGTTGAAAAATTCATACTAGGAAAAAACTTATCTTTTCACCCAAACTCTGTTCTTTTCATTATTTTCTTCTTGTTAAGGACACTACCATGTAGCCAGAGACCAGGCTTATAACCTCTATGCCATTCTGAACTCAACTGAACTCAGCCCACACATCCAAATTGTCATCATATCTTATTCTTTCTGCCTTCACAGTTTCTCTCCCATAAGTTCCTTCTCTCCATTCCCTTATACCAGCTCTTTTCATTTCTCAATTTTCTTATGGTAAGAGCATTTGAATTGATCCCCTTGCTTCAAATCTTTCCTTATCTTCTTGCACTTTCTACTCAGCTGTCAAAATGGCTTTTCTAAAATGCAGGTCTGAATAGGTTCAACTTCTTCTCTCTACTTAATAAATTTTAAAGGCTCCCAGAATCAAACATAAAATCATCTGTTTTCTTTTTAAAGCCCTACATAACCTTGGTCCCTTTCTGCCATTACAATATGCCAAACTTTATTTTCCTCCACATACTTTGGAATTCCAAATCTAGCCTCCTTTCTCTTCCTCAAATATGACAGTCCATCTCCCAATTCTAAGCATTTTCATTGTTTATTGCCCTTGCCTAGAATATTCTTCATCCTCCTTTCTGCCTTCTAGTTTCCCTAGCTTTCTTTATGTATCAGCAGAAGTCCTAGCCTTGGTATGAAGTTATTTCAGTTACAGAGCTAAGCAATGTCCTTTGAGACTCTACCCTGTAGAGATTTTTTTAATATAAAATTATTCACATAGTGTCTCTTCCTTTGGTCAGTGAAGTCCGTGAGAGCAGGGACTATGGCTAAATAGTTTGGGGTTTTGCTTTGTTTAGACCATTCTTTTCAACCTTAAAATTTAGCATAATAACCTGCCAAATGTTCAGTTGTTTTTCAGTCATGCCCCCATTAGGGGTATTCTTAGTAAAGATAATGGAGGGGTTTATCATTTCTTTCTCCAGCTTATTCAACAGTTGAGGAAACTGAGGAAAACAGGCTTACCCAGTTAGTATCTGAAACCCTATTTGAATTCAGGAAAATGAGTCTTCCTGACCCTAGGTTCAGTATTCTAGCCACTATGCCATGTAACTGTCAAAAACCAGATAACTTAATTAGTAGACAATAATTAGTAGGTAACTAATCCTAGTGAACTGAATTAATACTTCTGTATTTCAATTCTTCATCTATAAAATAAGAGCAGGATTAGTGATCTCCAAAGACCCTTTCAACTTTGCATGAAAATCTTCATGACGTTAAATCTATCTTAGTGCTAAATAATAGCTACTGAAGACATAACTGAATGAATAGCTATGGGATTAGTTTCACCCTTATAATTGGTCAACTCATTTCAATAAAACAAATATTTTGAGCAACTCTATATGCAAGTCTCTAGGTAAGGCATTCAAGGAAAAAGATGAAAAGTTACAGTTTATGTCCTAAATATTTTTTAATTAATAAGTCAAATACAAATTTTTAAAAATTAATAAGTTACCATGTGAGAAGCTGTAAATAAAAAATGAAATGAAATGAAATAGTCACTTATCCTGACATTATACTAGAAAATACTGTGTGCACAAATAAAAATAACAAATAATAGAAATTGGGGAAGGAGGATTCAGAGAAGTTTCACTGAAGATATGACACCTGGTCAAAATTTCAAGGAAAACTAGGTTTTAGAGAGATGCAAATGAAGCTGGAATGGAAAAGGAAAGCATTTTAAAATGTTTACTATTGGCAAGTGTCATACTAAACAAAGGAAACACACACACACACACACACACACACACACACACACACACACACACGTAGATATATCAGACAGTACCTATTCTCAAAAAGATCACATTTTAATTAGGGAGAAAACATGAAAATGAGGCATTATTTTCATACCCAATATATGGTAGAAAGAAAGCTAGGTTGATTGATTTAGGCAGAAAAGAATACCAAAGATGATAGTAAGGTCTATGTTCTGTGGAACAAATGAAGGACAAATGATCTCAGAGCAAAAGAATAGTATTTCCAAGAGCCAGAATGAGGTTTGGGAATATCTCTAGCAAGAGGTATGGTTGTACATATCAGCATGCAAAGGACATCTTGTATTATCCCTTATAGAAGCTAAGCAAAAAAAGAAATGAGAATTTAGTTGGGTTAGGGGGAATAATTTCCATTTTGTAGAACAATTTGGGTTATTTTTTATTTTATTTCCTTTAGTTTTATTTTTCCCTGAATCATAACTCTTTACATCTGTGAGCTTCATCTTCTTCACCAGTAAAATGAATTTGCAGCTAATATCTATCATAAAGGATTATTCTAATAGGTATTCCTGGAAAATCTTCCACACTGGATTATAGTTTAATGAATAGAGAAGTAGCAGATACTTTCACCTAAATTGTACCAGAAATCATTAATGGTTGCTCATTTTTGTAGATAGTTTAATTCAACTTGATAGACCAGTGGAAAAGAATAATCTTTCTTTGTCTCTGAAATAAACCTCAAATGTATTCATTTTCTCTTCACCTTGATTGTAAATATAATGCCTACCGAATTTTCAACAGTTATATTCTGTGTTTGAATTTACATTAAAATTTTACACACTATGCATTTTTCTTGCACTTTATCCTAGCATATCATTTGATTATAGTAGTCACCAGATTCATGTCTGTCATCAGATTGCTGAATGTTTCATTCAAAAATATTTACTTAGTGACTATTTCATGGATATTATCTTGCAATAGGGAGAAAAAAATGTATGAAACAATGCTATCAGTCTCAAGAAACTTACAACTGAATTGAGACGATAATGATGCTTGCCCTTCATAATCAAAGACAATTATAGCATCATAGACATGATGTTTATTATAGTTTTCGTTTATCATAATGAAGGGAGTGTTGTGCCAAGACAACCTTCTCTCTTGTCTTTTCCAATCCATCGCCTGACTTGTAGAAAACAGGATGAATGTCGATGGACTGGATGCTATAGGAGTCTCTTGGCCTTTGAATTGGTTCTCTTCCTTCCATATTTGTAAGTCAACTCAACACAATAGCAAAGGCGAGAAGAACATGCAGTGATTTCTAGTGGCATGATGTGACAATTCAGGATATCCAAACCTTGTCTCCCAATGAACTAATCCTTAGTACAGCCTTATCTCTAAGACCTTCCACCTTTAAGTTACATAGGTAGGGAATTTCATTCATTCATTCATATACATCACTAATTAAATGACATTATTTGACTATATTAAGAGTTATAACATGGCTTATCTACATTTTCTATGTTGACAATCAGAGAAACAGAATTTAGTTCAAGTGCTTGATTTATAATAGACTTTTAATAAATGTTTATTGAGATATACCTACAGAAGTAATTTTAAAATTAAGTGATAAATGATGGGATTTGGCTATAAGAATTCAGAGAAAGGAAAAAAATCACTATGAACTGGGATTGGTCAAGCAATCTTCATGGAAGAGGTAAGACTGTCGTATAGCCCCCCAAACAGGCTTTCCAATATTTTCCCTAGATAGAAGCCTATATTCCTGGGTCCAGGTTTGAAAGAATTAAAATGTAAATGGTTTAAAGCTAATCTGGTGCCCAATATTAATTCTCAAAATATCAGAGATATTTTGATATCAAAATATCTTCAAAACTTTGGAATCATGAGACCTTAGAAGTTAGAATGAGAAAGAAATTTTGAAACCTTCCAGAGTAACAAAACTAGATGTAGAACTCAATGTTCTTTTCTGTATTTAGTAGGGTATCTTCAGACTTTTAGAATTATGAGGCCTTGAAAATTTGGAATAATTTATATTAATAATAATCTTAGAAACTGACATCATTAAAATTTAGATGGAAAAAAAATGAAGTTCATAAAAGCAAAGTGGCTTGAGCAAGATTATATAGCAGAACCAGGATAAGTGCTATTGGAATATCCTAGATGCTATACTCCTTGACTATATGGAATGTGGAGGATAAACTTACAGGCAATGAGTTTTGAGGGAAATAACTTTTTTTCAGATAAAAAAAACCCTCTGAAGTCAAAGGGTGGGGAAACTATGTGGCTGAATCAGTACATATCTCGCACTGTATTTCATTCCTATTCCCATTCCTTTCTAACAACAATAGGAAGAGCAAGAATGATTCTATTCATCAGAGAGAGTTACATCCTCTCCTCCATCTCCCAAAGGAACAATGATTTTATGAACTCCTAAAATATGATAGTATTTGTATTTTCTCTTTATTTTCTTTTTGTCACACAATGCCAGCTTATATTCTGTATATATAAATAAGCCTAATTTTTTTAAAAATCTTTATCCTAGTGAACCGAAACTTCTATTAACCTGAATAGTATTCCTTTAAGTTTGACTTCTCATTTTACTAAACAATCTTCTGGACCTGGTGGTGGATACTATTCTCCCCTGACTCTCAAAGGATCCTAAGAAATTAAGAAAAATTGCATTTTTTGTTCTGAAAAGCTATAAAAAGTGATGAATTTGCTTGTGTTGCTTTCTAAGGAAGTAAGGCTACTGATTTCCTCAATGAATCAATTGAGCTAAACATATAAATATAAATAGTCCTTGCAGGAACCAATTTAGTAATTCTCTTATAATTATTAATGCTTGCTATGCTTCACAATCTAGTAACAATCTATTTTTCTAGGTTTATTGAATGATACTTCCCTTCATACACTATATCATACAGCAGACTCTCGGCACCTTAGAAAATAGTCATCTTAAGCTGTGTAGGCCAGAAAATAATCACTATGGTACTTAACCCCCTGGTAATATCTTTGAATATATAAATACAGGTCTGCAAATGACACTTACAAATTAATAAAATAATTTATAATAAATTAAAATTTATTATTAAATATAACTACAATAACAAATAATAAAATGAAATGAAAATAAGAAATCAAATAATCCATTTTTCTATAATCAAAGCCTTTACAGATTCCATTGGAATTTATTTGGTGTCCTAGGATGCTATTTTAATCAAAGTATAAAAAACACAATTAAAGTTAGTGTTGAATATTTGAGTTGCTTTCAGAAAAAGGGATATGTGTACAATGGAAGAACACTGGTCTTGAAGTCATGGAATAAGAGAAGTCAAATTACTATACTGGCTCCTTCCCTCACTGTCTTCCTGGCATTGGGTAAGTTACTTAACCTCTCTAGCTTCAGGTTACTCATTTCAAAATCAGGGGGTTGAACTAGATGTGCTGTAAGAGCAGTTCCAATTTTTCTTGCTCTAAATCTATATTTTTTGGAAGTGTGTTTTTACCTATGTATGTAGATATACATAGGAGTATATGAATGTGAATATTTATTAGGGTATATATGCTTATATAAAATGCTTGTATGTATAATATACATATATACATATATATGTATATATATATATATATATATATATATATCTGTGTGTGTGTGTGTGCATATATATGCATACTGTTTAAGGAATAGGGAATGGACCTGTGATTTCCTTGTTATAGGGAGCTCCTACATGAAGAAATTCTCTCTATCAATAAAGGATTTGTTTTCCTCAACTTATAGTATAGACATTCCCTAGAACAGTAAGAGGTTAAATAACTTGCCTAGCATTACAAAACTAGCATGTGTCAGAGACGGGACTAGAAGACTCGACTTCTTAATCCTTATATAATTCCCAACACACACACACACACACACACACACACACACACACACACACACGATATATAAAGCTATAAATCTTGTACAACTACTCTATACTTTATTGTTCTACTTTCCATGCATACACATATGTATACACACACAAATATTTAGGTATGTATAATATGTATTCATTTACAAATATATACATTTGTATGTGTATATAATCTCTATTTGTCATAAATATTAATACAATCTTTAGATTCCATAACTGAAATAATTATCTTCACTTACTTATATCTCACTCTCCATAATCAAAATGCTTGCTCTGAAATCTGCAGTAAATACTATTTTAAAATATTTCTAAATCCCTTTCTGAGCACTAAACTGATAAAAACACAATGATCCAGTCCTAAAATTAAACCACTACACAGGACAGAAATTATACCTATTTGTCAAAATAAAGTACTTGATATCTATTACTTTCCAAAGTTGCATCATGGACCTTGCTGACACCTCACTCTCCTCATGAAATAATCATTTTCTTCTAACAAATCAAATTGGACTCTTACCATTTTAATTTTTCAACCTAGTTAGGAAATGGCATCATTTATTATCATGGTTAAAGGAGATGGTACTTTTGATTAAAATCATTATATAGTGGGAACTTCGCCAAATGCAAATGAAATATAAAGGATAATTGTCCAAAGATTTAGAATTGCTTTGATGGCTAAAAACACGCAGAATATTGAGGCTTGGGGCAATTATAAGTAATGGGACAAAATTAGGGAGAGAAACATTTATAACAACTGCAAGGAAAATATTAACAATAGAGTATGGTTTCAATGTAGAATGATTTCTCAAGTGAGAAGAAAACTCATGCACAAGTTGTATAAAGTGATGAAAGGAAGATGAACAATGCCTCACCTGTAGTGAGTATTTAATAGTTTACAAATGATCAAAAGAGATAATATTTGTAAAGCTGTAGTATAGTGTGTCTGGCATATGGTATTTGATATATACTGGTTTACTCCCTAGTAACCTACAAAATACTTTTGACATAATAACCTTGCCAAGTATGTAGGGCAAGTATTACCATCTGAATTACAGGTGAGAAAATTGAAATTTATGGTGCTGAAATTACTTGCCCACAATGACAAAACAACAAAAGGATACAGTCAAGATGTTATTCCAGGTCTTTTCACTCCAATTTCAATGGAAAAAAGAGCAAAGTGCAAAGAAATAAATTGAAGTTTCACATCATTAAGAGTAAATTTACAAATATGACAAAAATAGAAATGTGTAATATTGGAGGGAGTTTGGAAAGTTGGACATGTTAATAATATTTGCTGGTGTGGTTGTAGTAGTTTGGGGAAATAATTTGTAATTATGAAAAGAAAGTGACTAAACTGTCTCTATCCTTTGATCCAGGGAGTCTATTTCTTAGAATAAATCCCCATAGAGGCCAATGATGAAAAATAAATGCCTTATGTGCACAAATTTATTTATTGCAGCACATTTTTCTGGTATAAATAAAGTGGAAATAAATTAAATTTCATTTAATGAGCAATGACTAAGCACACATTGGTAAATGAAGATAATCAAACATTATTGTGATGTAAGAAAACATACTCAAGATAAATATAGAGAAACAGGGAAAGAATTATATTAGCTGATAGTAAGCAAAATAAATATGACAACTACAGCAATAAAAATGGAAAAAAATAACAAAGAAATTGACAATAAATGACATGTAAATCATAACAATGAACTTTGGTGCTAAGAGACATAAGAAGATAACCTCTAAATTTCTTTGCATGGGTGTGAAATATACTACAAAGCATTTATTTCTTTTTGGTATATTGCTTAATTTCATAAAACTATTTTTATTCTCCAGAATAAGGGAGGGATCTTTGAGAGAAGTTGAGTAAGATATAGTAGGAAATGCGATATAAAATATTTCAATAAAATTATTCTTAAAAACTAAACACATTAAAAATATTGAAATATATAGAAGAATCTACCAAGTTACAGAAAAATAAATCTTTTGAAAATTAAAACAATTTTAACTTCTATTTCATACCCAATAAATGGGTTATGACTTTAAAAATAGGAATAGTCAATGCTAAAGGAGCTAAAGAAAGAAAAAACACTATTATCAGAGCCATGAATTGGTCTAGTTATTCATGAATGAAATTTGTTATTATATCAAAGAAAGTAGCTCACCCTTTCTCCCAGAGAGTCTACAACCAGACATAAACTTCAAAGAGTTTAATAATAAAAAGATAGAATATATGTACATTTATACATATATAAATATTTGTTATTTTTTGTCTTTTTTCTTGAAGAAGACCAGGACATCAGAGAAGTGATGCAATGAGAAACACATGAATTAGATTTGAGTGTGTATATATATATATATATATATATATATATATATATATATATACACATATTTATGAAAGTATTTTATGATGGCACTTTTTGTAGTAGCAAATGATTAGCAATAAATTAATACACAATAATTAGAGAACAGATAAATTGTGGTACATTAAAATAATCGAATGTTTTATAAGAAACAATAAAAATGAAAAGCAAAGAGTTGCATAGGAAGTCTTATATAAGTAAAAGTGAAGAGAATAGAACCAGGAAAATAATGTGCATAGCTAATATGTCAATGTAAATACAAAAAAAAATCAAATAAGAAAAATGAAATTAAGAGTTTTGAAATTAAAATAATTAAACTTGGATCCAAAAAAAAAGCAAAACCAGAAGATACTATAAGGATAATTTTCTGAGAGATGGCAGCAGATGAGAAACAAAAGATATTGATAAACTTTATACAAAGGAAGAAAGGAAGAAAAGAAGAGAGGACAAAAGAGAGAGGAAGTATAAGAAAGGTCTCTCAGTGAGGGACTGAGAAGTTTTCCAACTAGTAAAGTATATCAATTTTAGTACATGGACTTTGAAGCATCTGATTTTGCTCTTGGCAGGTAGCCTTTTCTTCCTTTTCTTTTTTTTGAGTTTTGGGTTTTCTTTTGGATGCATGGGGTTGTCAGGCAAAAGACCTTAAATGAGTTATCTCTGCATTGGTGCTAGTCTGGAATTACATTCCTGAGAAACTGAAATAGTGCGCTACACTTAACCCCATGGAACAATGGCCACTATGGGTTTATTGTGGAAAAAAAAACTAGAGGTTTGCTCAAATATTGAATATTGTAGTCAGAGATTATCAACCAAAAATGCAAGTCACCTGCCTTTAAAATAATGACACTGTGGCTGAAAATCTGAACTTAATGGACTATTAAACAAGAAATTAAGGACCTTAGTAAAGGCTTTTATTTATCTTCTGCAAGACTTAGCCTGGAATTGCTGAAAAGGCAAATGCTTTTAACTCAAAACCTGGTATACTTGGTAAAGCAATGTTTCAGGAAGATTTGAAACCCAGAAAACTCACAGAAAGGAATACATAATATCTTACATATCTCATTAAATTGATACATGTATATTTGTTTGCAATAAATTACAAAATTCTTTGGGAGAAAGAATTATTTATTTAGGTTCCAAAAATCTTTTATGACCAATTGACAATAGTAAATGCCTTATATCTTGAAGGAAAGAATGGAGTCCTCCACCTGCACAAAAACATGCCTCATTTTTCTCTAAGAAATAGTCTTTATGGAAGAACTGGCATATATATACATATATATATATATATATGTATATATGATTGATTGATCATCATCATTGTTCTCACCTATAGATGATATTGATAGAGATAGAGATAGAGATAGAGATAGAGATAGAGATAGAGATAGAGATAGAGATATGGATATAGATATAGATATAGATATATATGTATATACATAGATATGTAATATATAAGCTTTAAAATTTACAAAATACTTTATAGAGATTAATCATTTGATCCCCATGAAAAAAAGATAAGAGTAGTGGATAGAGTGCTAGTTGCTGTTTGTTTGTCCTTCTCAAAGAGTTCAAATCTTGTAGTAGATTTTCTCATGATTATCCTGGAGAAGTCACTTAACCCTTCTAGACAACTATTTTCTCAACTATAAAATAAAGGGATTGTACTTGATGGCTTCTCAGATCCCTTATAGTTCTAAATCCACGCATCTAAGACTTTGTAAACAATCCTATAAATACTCCACTTACACAGAGCAAAAAAAAAAATGTCAAGTATCTATCTAATGAGACATCAGAGTTCCCACAGCTTCTGCCAGACAAAATGGGTCAACTTACTAACGTGCACAGCTCTAGCATCTGTCATCACAGTACCTATTGTATATTTCACGAGAATTAATGTCAGGAAAATTCTTTAGGAAAACCTCTAGAGGATAGCCTGCAAAAGTAAATAGATAGCATATATCAAGCATAACAATGTACTTGAGGAAAGAAAAAAAGGATTTTTCTGTTAAAAAATTACAAAAATTCAGCTAAGATTATACAAAAGAGCATCAAATTCTCAAATAAAGAATTTTAAAAATAATTAAAAGAAGACTGATTTTTAAGGAAGAAAACAGTGATTTAAAGGACATAAGAGAATATGCCTAAAAGAGGAAGAAAAGTTACAATATTTGGTCCTTGTAATACCTCTGTACCATATGACAACTCAGTAAGTAGAAAAATATTCCATTAGAATTCCATGAAATAAACTTTTGTTGAATCTATGTTTGATAGGTAGCAGTCATAAATTTATGTGCCCCACTTATGGGAAGATGAATTAAAGCTACACTATCTTCATATCACTAATAGGCTTCAAGTGTTACAAGAAAATTTTAATTTGGAAATAACTCTGTCTTTGGAGGAAGAAGATTCATTCCAAGTTGAAATTTTACTAGATGTATGATACTCTCTGTATCTCAATTTCTTTATTAAATGAGAAAGTCTCAATGGACTAATCTATTGTGTCCTCCTGTATTCTATGATCATACTGGTTCATATTCTGGTTCTGATAATTGCTAGCTTTGTGAGTTGTGGTTAAGTATGACTCAGAATTAGTTCAGCAGTACTTAAGCTAAGGTATAGAAACAACTTTAAAAAAAGATGATTACATTTCAATATAATTGGTGTTCTTTCCTCCTCCAATGTATATATTATTTCACCTATTTAAAAAGAGTACTTTTACTTCACTTTTCTTCCCACAGAGTGCAAAAAATAAAAAATTAAGAACCACTGCTTAGATTTCTAGCCACTTCTAGTCCTGAATCTATGATCCTGTGCTCTTATGATTTCTAGACCATGTCAGATTTCATCTATAGATGCTTGGCTACAATTCCACCATTAAAGATTCATCCCATTCTTTCAAAATTTTTGAACTCTGCTAAAATGAATATTCTGCTTTAAGAACTAATTTTCTAACCACTCTTGGTCATTGAACATTCTTGTGAATCATGAATCCAAGAGCAGGTATTAATGGGGAAAATGGGGAAGAGTCAATATGAAGAGGATGAGGTAGGAGGACTATGAACTCTCAGGCTAAACTTAACATAATTTAGAATCTTGTAAAAGGTTCATCCTGACTCTCTTTCAGTAATATTTGACCCAGTAATCAAAACAAGATTTAACAGTATAACTTAGATTATGGAGATGGAAAGTCTATGATTGTGAATTCAAAAATCTATTAGAGAAAATATCTTAAACAACTAATACCTCTTATTAACTTTTATAGAGTTAATTTTGTTACAGATCTTAAAACTAAACATGAAACTACAAAAACTGATACAGATCTTAACACAAAACATGGAACTTCAAAAACTGTTTTAACACAGTTGTTGATTGTGGAAAGTTCTGATACTGACAACTTGACAATGAAGCACATAGATCTTTAAATGATAATATGAGGAGCCTATTACTATTACATAACTAAATAGTCTTTCTGAGTGTAAAAATCATACATTAACACCACTTTGATAGTAGTGAAAGCTTCCAATATTATTTTAGTGGATGAGTCTTTTTTATAAAATACACCTTAATAAATAAGCATAATTGCTATAAATCTATCCATGTCAATATAATAAATGGGAGGAGAACAAAAGATTAATCAATCTAATTCTTGTACTCCCTCATTGTAGTCAGTATATATTAAAAGTATCCAGCATGTATTTAGAAGGAAAGAATCAGTCATGCTGATTATTTGAAGTTTTTTAAGCCTATAATTTATATAATTGCATGTATTATTAGAAAAAAACAACTTATACTTCTATGAGATTTCATATTTCCAAAGTACTTTCATGCATAAGATTTCATTTTATCCTCACAATTTTCTCACAAATTTCTCATTTTACATTTATGGGGGTTAAATTACAGAGAAGCAAATGATTTCCTCAGTGTCCACAGTGAGCCAAAAATAAGTTGAGTACTAAGAACCAGTTTTCTTAATATATTGCCTAATATTCTTTTTTTAGGGGAACTTTCCCATTTGATTTTGGCCTGAGGAGAAAGGGAAGTATCAATAAGAATTTTCTCTCTGAGAATGACAATACACATAACCTTTCTTTATATATAACTATATCTCTATCCTACAAGGCTATATGGCTGCTCTTAATACCATATACCTATATTGTACATATGATTTTTTAAATTTAATTTCCAACTCAATTAGCAGATAATATATTTTCTGCTTTATATCATCTATAAGGTAATTTCATGTTTTATCATTTAACTCAATGTATTTTTAGAATTATTTAATGAGATTAAACATTAAATTATTTGGTAGATTGATGTTATGGTACTATGTACATATATCTACACATATATAAACATGCATATGAATGTGTTAACTGAATGATTAACATTCATTAGGAATACAAATATTAAAAATGTCATTTGAAATTCATTTTTGTTTTATCATAGTAACTGAAAAAATAGAATTAGTTAATGACATCTTTTCAAACTTTAAAATCTTATGCAATCTTTATTTCCATCCCTTCTTCCCCCTATTCTTTCCCTCCCCATCCCTTTATCTTTTCCCTCTTTCCCTCTTTCCTCTCTCTCTCTTGCTACCTTCCTCTTCCTTTCCTTAATTTTTCATCTCTTTTTCTCCTTCCCTTCCTCTCTTCTGGGGACTTCTCCTGTCTCTTATTTCTACAAAATCTGTTAAAATCTCTCTCAATCTCAGATTTCTAATATATCAGATGAGCATAAAATGAGAATAAACAATCTCAAAGAGCTATGAGAAAAGTATTTCATAAAAGAGCTATGGAAATTCCTTTATGTCTTACATCCTCTAATTTTGCTTTCTTACATATTTCTTCCCTTTTTTCTTTTCAGAAACTTAGCTGGGTATAGATACAAAAGATAGGCAGAATTAGATAGAATAAATAAAGTAGTGCTCACTTTGGAAGCACAGATACTGTAAAATTGGAATGATATTGAGATTTAACATGGCCCCTGTGCAAGGAATAAAGTAGTCTGAAAAAAGTACTCATTTGTACATCTTCATAAGGTTCCTTACTTCTATTCTTCATAAATGGTAAAGGTTTTTAAAATACATATGAGACATGATAAAAAAAATTTAGAATAAAGTTTAAAGAAATACAAATATCTAGCTTTTGATTGGTAACTTTGTCTGAATTTCAACTGTTATCAATCATTGCTTAAATGAACTTTGTCTTCATTTTCTACTTTAACATTTAAAAAAAATGTGACTACTTTAAGATTCTTATTCTATGGGAAAATTCACCAATTATTTATCTATGATTTATTGTATAAATTGAAAACAGTGACTCTAAAAAGGGGGGGGAAATCAACTTCTATAGAGTTTGTCTTGAAAACATGTCTGTGATGTAGCAAAAAATGTTATATGCGGATGTGATATTAAATTACTCACTTCATTTTGAAAACTATTGACAGAAAGAATATTTAAACAGACCATCCTGTGGTTGCTGCTTCCCCCAAAAAAAGATCTCACCTCATCAAATCTAATAAATATTTCATTAGTGACCTTGCAAACTTAAGCCTATTAATAAAAAGTATCATGACATAGCAAAAATGAGTGGTGCCTCTACCTTTTAGCTATGTGGTTGAAGGGGGATAGAGAATTTTTCATGTTCTTATTGAAGCTATTACGCTAAGAGGCTATAAGAACATAGCCTTCCTTCTGGACAAAATACATAGATGCTTATCATGACAAGAACAGCTGTACCATTTAATGTTATGTAAACAGCTGCTCATATAGATGCATTGAAATAAACGCATCAGATGGTAACTTTCACAAACTCATATCAGTCTTGACATAGTATCCTTTGATAGCCTCTGGGGTGAAGGCCAATAGCAAGAGGGAGAAAAAAAGATCTAATTGTGCCTGAATGAGGTGCTAGGAAAATTGCTCATTAAAGTAGGTTTCAAAAGAAAGCCACTTCACTGATGCAATACCATCTTTAGCCAATCACTGGAGATTAAGTTTTATCTATTATAGCAACTACTTTAATATAATGGAAAATTTCTTTTCAATTTTCTCCCCCCCCCACTATTGCACAGAATTGATGTAGAGGAGACAGATCTTGACATGCAATTCCCCTACTTCTTTGAAATTATGCTGAACTTTCTCTTTACAGAAAATAAAGCAGGTAAACTAAAAGGGCATGGGATTGGTACTAGCAAATGCAGACATATAAAATAAATCGGCTGGTAATTTCTCACTTCCAGAGGTCAAAAAAAAAGAAAGAAAAATAAATTGTTGTTGTTACTACCATTACCACCACTAAAACAACTACTACTGCTACTAACATCAACAACAATAATTCCATTTTGCATTTGCTGCCCTATCTGGCTTCAACCACACAGGAAAAAATACCCCTCACAAAATAAACTCATTATTTCTGAACACATCACTATGCTGCTGTTTACTAAAGACTTTATTGATACTGCCTCCTTCAATCTCCCCTCCCCTCTGATTGAACAGATACTCCTCCTAGTATATTCCTTTTAGAGAGAGCAGAAACTAGACTTTCGGTTCACTCCATTTTGGAACTGCTGCTCTACCTGGTTTCAAATCCATGGAACAAAACACCCCCTGCTGCCCCCTCCACTTTCCTCCTCCCCTACCTTCTCCTCTTCCTCCTTCTCCCCGCCCCCATCTCCTCCCCACACACATACACCTTCTTCTTCTTCTTCTTCTTCTTCTTCTTCTTCTTCTTCTTCTTCTTCTTCTTCTTCTTCTTCTTCTTCTTCTTCTTCTTCTTCTTCTTCCTTCTTTTTGTTTTGGTGTATTGTTTTACCCTTTAGATTGTAAACTCTTTGAGAGCAGAGACTTTCTTGTTATTTACTATGTGTGTGTCTGTGTGTGGTGTATCACACTACAATTATTAATTAATTTGATCCTCTCAACAATAGATACTATTATTATCCTCATATTACATTTGGGGAAACTGAGAAAAGTCCCAAATTATTTGCCCAGGAAAAGATTGGATTTGAACTCAGCTCTTCCTGAATTTAACCCAAACTCTCTAGCCACTATATCATCAAGAAGAAAGGAAAGAAGGGAGAGAAAATCATAAGCCTTACAACTCTAAGGGAAGTAAGGAGAAACATTAAAGTTCTTGTTTTCTATGATGGTTTAGCCTAGAGTGAAAAGGAAATGGTTGCTAACAGACCCATGAATGGTTCATTAGTTCCAGATTCCAGATTATTTATAGGTCAGAAGCAGCCATATTGTGTCATTCACATAAAATTACACATTTTGAAGTTAGACTTTACAGGGAAGTTGTCTGTAGTTGCTAATTTTTAATAGCAGCCATTTGTTTATTTTTTTAATGAAATTTAGACCTGATTATGATTTGTGCCCTCATTTACAGATCTGTACCTACCCCCTGGGAACTTCAAGTCCTATCTGCAGATTGTTAGCACACTCAAATCAGAGAAATAGATTGAAATCATTACTTTTAAAAGCTAGGAGTAAATCAAACATCAAATAATCTCTACTACACTCGAAAAGCCTGGTCATGTCATTCGAATGTCAAACATACTTGTCAAAAAGACTTTTATGGAAAATTTACACATAAATAACATGGAAATAGGAAAAACAATACAAGGACATTCTCAAGGTCTCTTTTAAGGACTTTGGAATTGATTATGTAATGTGGGAGACACTGGGTATGGGGTGGCTCAGCATGGCATGACCTCATCAGAGAAGGTGCTATGTTCTATGAGTAAAGCAGAATTGTAATAAATCAAAAGAAAAATGAGATGCACAAATTTAGAGAATCTTCCCCAAATGTTCACATGATCCATTTGTGCCCCACCTGTGGTAGAGCATTCTGAGTTCTTATTGCTCTAATCAGAGTTAGATATACTATAATATGACTAACATAGTGATGTCATTTTGTCCTCTTCATAAATGAAGGATAATAGCCAATCTTTTGGAAGAAGAGGAAGGCCTAACTAATTTTGAAAGATAAAATTAATACTCTGAGGAGGTAATACCTATATAGACAGAAAAAAAATTCCTTATTTGGCAACTCTGACTCAAAGAAAGAAAAAAATTGTTTTTCATGAAGTGGAGGATGAGTAAAATAGAATATGATTAGGGATCTATAGGGCATGATGTAGTATCCTTTTCACATAGAAGTTATCAGGTTTATCTCTAAATGCATTGTACAAAAAAGAAGACAAAATAAAGGTTTCTTTTACTTGTGAACTTTCCAAAAAGAGACCAGGGAAAAATGCATGAGACTATATGGAATTTTTTAGTTTACAGTAAAGGATTTGAATTACCTTAATTTAAAAAAAAGCATCCATCAGTTTTCAAAGATATAGAAGAATTTCTTCTTTAAGAATCTCTTTCATTAGATTTAGAAGATCTAAAGAAGTTAATGACAGAAAAGAACAATTTATCTCTCTTCCTGGTCTGAAAGAGCACAAGAACTCTCACTGCCATAATGTCTGAATAGTTCATTACAGGATTCTACTTCATAATAAATGAATATACCTACCACTGGAAATATATTAGGGACAGTTTTATTATTATGCTCTGAATATTTTCTACTTCATCTTATTACTGCTAGAGATCTCTGGATTAAAAACTCACAAGAAAAATCAAAATATAGGCAGGACTTCTGGAAGTTCATTTTTACAGAAATAAGTACTTCTCTACTCAACTTCAAACCTCCACAAAGCCTTCCTTCCCAGGCAGATGGAGAAAATGAACAATTTGGAGACTATTAGTTTTAGCATTGTATATGAAACACTTTTTGGTATATTTTTTGTTCTATATAGCAAAGTCAGTTTTCATTAACTTCCTTCCTTTCCTACCAAATTTCCTATTTTAACAAAGAAAAAATAGTTCAGCAAAACTAAAACATTTTCCAACTAAAACCTCACAGAATATGCAATTTTCTAACCACATATCCTTTACTTCTCTAACAAGAAGCTGAGTTTCTATTATTCTCTGACATGTAGCTAGAAATGGCATTGATCAAATGGCTGCTTTGTTTGTACCAAACCCCCAAAACTACTTTCTTCATTTTTTTTCTTCACTGATTTGAATGATTCTCCTCTCTTCCTTTTTACCCATCTCTGGGATTTGGGCTTAAAATCTGGACAAAGCCAGAAAATATTTAATGATTCCCAGAAAACAAATCCTAAAGTGAGAACCAAAAGTATATTTCAACATTGTTTTCTGATTTCACCTATTGCACAATGAAATAAAAAAAAGATTAGATAACATTGATTTTGGTGGAAACAACATTTGGAAAAACAATTAAAATAGTTTATACAAAGCTTGCTGTCTTAAAGTATAAGTGCATTTGAATAAATCCTTTTGAATGAAAATAAGAAAGAACTGACCTTCAGAAAGTGAACAGCTTATATTTTCTAACAGTGGCTTTTGTAAAGAAATCTATCATTTCCTTAACAATAGAGTTTTAGCTTCTGTCTTTTTCTTCTCTTTTCCACTTGATAATGATTTCATGTTGGTACTGGATATGAGATTTTATGATTTCATGAACTAGAGGCAAAAGAGTTTGAAGAAAATAGGAAAATACCAAAGGAGAAGAATTAAAAACATTGAAATCATACCTAATACCTGACTACAATGAGTCATGATGCATTTTCTGACATGGAAGAAAGTCAAATAAAATAGAAGAAATAAATAAATCCTAATTTAACTGAAGTAAATTTCTATATTTAGAGGTCCTCAGGAGGTATATTAATAAAATTCAATTGGATAAAGCATGAAAAGTCCACTGGTTGTACAGATGAGAAAAGGAACCAAGTCTAAGTGCACTAAAATGCAAAGTGGAAATTAAAGGGGAAATATTCCTCCCAATATCTCATGGTATGGAAGTGGCCAAATGCTGACAAGTCATTTAAAACAAAAGACTTCTTAATTTGAATTCTATCACACAAACTATAATTTCTCATAACCTAACTGTGAATATTATCCAGCTATAATTGTTCTCTTGCTATTATCTTAAATACATTACCAATGAATTCAATGTTTTCACCTTTTATTTTTAACATGTTTTATAGCCAATTTTTATGTGTGAATTATTCATAATATATTCTAAAATGGGCTACTTGGCATAAGTAATTGACCTTGTCTTCAAGAAGCACCCACAGCCTTGTCCTGAGATAATTTACTCTCTGATGTGATCCATTATTTAAGGGTAATGACTTTTCATTAGATTGGCAATATATAATTACTTAACAAGTCTACCTATTGCTACATTTAGAGTTATTTTTCTGGAAATTTAATACTTGTCGTCTAATATGTACCTGATTACATGAATAAAACTGAAAATGCCATTGTGGCAGCTTACTGAGGTCAATACATGTCATCTGAAGTAGTGATCAGCCCAACATCAAGGATCATGATCTCATTACTTATGTTAGTTAATGTTTCATGTGACAGGAATTTAAAAGGGGATCTTTGAAAATTCAATTTAACAAGTAATTATCAAGGATCCATTGTATCCAGGGCATAATTGAATAGTACTAAGTATTAGGAAAGATATACTATTTATATATAAGGATGTCTCCTGCCCTCAAGAGATTAAATTTTATTGTCAAAAAATCAGGGTTCTATTGAGTTAGAAGATTGACAGTGGTCACAAATTATTATCTTGTACCCTCTTTCTGGAGTTTCCTCTACAACTATCCCTCCTTTTAGATATAACTTAATTTCAGGAGCAGTGGATTACATTGACATTTTTACAAGAGTGGATGATAAAATTTAAAGAGGCAGATTATGAACATGTTGTTTGGTATTACATAGAGAATGGGACTATAGGAACATAGAATCAGACTGGAAGGGACCTCTTCATCTTTCAGAAGAGGAAAATGAGACAAAGAAAAGACAAGTGATTTGCTCAAAGAAGTAACAATGGCAGGATTTCAATCTAGTTCCTCTGATTCAAAGTCAGGACACTTTCCATTTGACCACACAGTTTCTTATTGTGTGGGCAAAAGCAGAGGGTAGGAAAATAGAAATATTATTCAATGAAAAGAAAGTAGTTTGGTTTGACTAGAGCACAGAATTTGAGGAGTTAATACAAAATAATGCTAGAAAAACAGTATAATGCCTAATTAGGAGGAGGATATAAAAGTAAGGGGTAAGAAGTTTGAAATCTATTTGAAAGGCACTAAAAATAAGTGATATTCACAAATCTGTACCTAAGGAAGTCTTATTAGATTACATTGTGAGCTATCTAAGATAGGCACAAAACACACCAAAAGATTAAATAGTGATGACTGTGTCAAAAAAAAAATCAGGATGATAGATTATTAGATTTAGAAGGCACATCAGGGCCCACCAAGTACAATCTGTTTCTTAATATTAATTCTTTTTGCAATATCCTTGATAAGAATTATAGAGGTAGAAATTACTTCTCTAGGGGCTGTGAATTCTACTTTGGAGAAGTTCCAAATGAGAGCAAGTTTATTTTATTACATTTCTCATTTTTTTGTTTTTAAATTGTCTTTTATTTAAGCATAATCCTGAATTGGCCTTATCCTGAAAAATGTCAAATGGACAGAATATATATCCCCATTTTATATAGCTTTAGGGATTGACATTGAGGGAGATGACAAAAAAGTCACCTAAAATTATGTCATGTTATAGTGAGGCATTAAAATAGAGTGGACAGCTTTATATCAAGAATATCCAAGAAGTACAGATGAAGACACATGGAAGCTGCCTTCATATAAAGCATAGACTGGGAGTTTGGCATGTGAGTTTACAAGGACTCTAAGCCCACTGAAGAATCTCACATTGGTCCTGGAGTCTATTTGAAACAAACGAAAATGGATTTTGAGCAAGGGAACATTAATTTAATCTGAGACAGAGGAAGGATCACTATTTGCCATAGAAAAAGTAACCCTTCTAGGAGCAGCTAGGTGACACAGCAGATAGAACACTGGCCCTGGAATCAGGAGGATCTGAGTTCAAATTTGGACTTGCTATGTGAACCTGGGCAAGTCACTTAATCCCATTGTGTTGCAAAAACAAACAAAAAAGAAAAGTAACCTTCTTCATGGCTTAAGTATTGATGGGATGCTATGTAACCTATCTCTATAAAAAGCAACTGGGGTGCTTAGGGAGGCTAGGTGATGTAGTGGATAAAGCACTGGGTCTGGAGTCAGGAGTACCTGGGTTCAAATCCGACCTCAGACACTTAATAATTACCTAGCTGTGTGGCCTTGGGCAAGCCACTTAACCCCATTGCCTTGAAAAAATCTAAAAAAAAAAAAAGCAACTGGGCAAGATAATTTCCTTGAAAAATAATAAAAGTGAAAACTTAGATATAAAAGAGAAGTTGTGATTTAAGATCTTGCTATATCTTTCTTTTCAATTCTCTTCAGTAAATAGAGTCTAATCCAAAATGAAAGTATGCATTTCTTTGTGTAATAAAATAATTGTAAAGAATATAATATCATAATGGGAATGAAGATATGTTCCACTTACTGCCTGATTATCTGCAATTTTTTTTTATCATTAAACTCAGAGAAAACCTTGACCAAAATCAAGGAAACTGCCCAATCTGGGCTGTTACTGCCACTTATACATATGTCCAGCCTAGTAGTGTTCATCTGTTCATATGTGTAGAAAGAAAGATGGTGGTGGTGGGGAAGAGATTATGAAATTGTAAAGGAGCTGGATCAACTTAAATTCTCTGTACCATCTGGTGGTTTACACAGGAAATTCTATCAGTTCATGTATCTACATACTTAGTTCTATACCTTCATTGCAAGTGCTTCATGAAGGGGGTAAGGATATTGTGGGAGAGAGAGAGAAAGAGAGAGAGAGAGAGAAAGAGAGAGAGAGAGAGAGAGAGAGAGAGAGAGAGACAGAGAGAGAGACAGAGAGAGAGACAGAGAGAGACAGAGAGAGAGACAGAGAGACATAGATAAACAGAGAGAGGTAGAGAAAGATAGCCAGAGAGACAGAATCAGAAAAGTTATTGCCTCTTTCTCACTCCCACCCATTGCTTAGACAAGGCAATAGCCTTATCTTGAATAATGATAATCTGTAGGAAGCTAAATCAAAAAGATATCACTGTAGCTGGAACTAGGAAGCCCTGAGAGAAAAATCTAGCCTTAGGGACATTAACTGTGTGACCCTGAACAAGTGATTTAAACAGTTTGCCTCAGTTTCTTCACCTGTAAATGAGAATAATCATAGCACTTAAACCCCAGTGTTGCAGTGAGGGTCAAATGAGACAATATTCATAAGTGTTTAGAAGATTGCCTGGCACATAATTCTCTTATAATAAATGTTTGTTTCTAACAATAAAGTGATTTAGAAGTATCTGAAGTTATACAACTTATGCCTTAGTACTTACATGCAAGTACAGTTTTATAAGAGTATGTATTCTATCAATAAACATAGATAATAACCCCTCTAAATTTTAGGAGACAGTCTTGATGAATGTGATTATCCAAAAAAGAATGCATCATTTTTGAGGTCAACTTAATCATCAATCTTTTCCAAGTTAATAAGCACTCCTTTGTCAGGATAATACTTTGAGTCAGTCTAATCTGGAAGGACCTTTTAGAGATTAAGATCCACTAGCGATGCTTGGTACAGATCAGAGTCATAGCTGTGATACAATTAGAAATCAGAGGAGGGTTGTAGGATCAAAGAATCATAGTTCAAAATTAGAAAGCTTCTTAGAGGATATCTAGTCTAATAGACTCATTTTATTCATGTGTAAATTGAGGGCACAGTTAATGATTTCACAAAGTCACATGAGATTTTAAGTCTTTTAAAGAAATCAAAAATTCAAATTGACCTTCCTGTGAGCATTTCTGATTGACCATGCCATGTAAGGTACCTGGTACATAGAGACAAGTTAATAAATCTTTATTGATCGATTAAAGAGCTCTCTCTGTTGTTTCACTTTTCTAATCTTGAAATAGCTTCTCAACATTGTCTTCTTTTTTTTGAAAGTGCGATTTTATAAACATCTAAAAAAGCATTTAAGTTAAGTCTAAATCTATTTCAAAAGAAAGATACAGAGAAAATAACAGAATTTTCGTGAATAACACCTTTCAGATATGGGCATAAGAATTCTAAAAAACCTCAGAAGAACTAAATAGGACATGTATCTAATGACAAGCTATTTCATGAAGATATTAATTTCCTTATCTGTAAAATGTGAGTATTGTAATAAACAATCATTGAAGTCTTCTAGCAGCAAAATTATATCATTCTGAGTTTTGCCAGCTGCAACAAATATTACTTGAAGCCATAAAGGTATAAATCATAAACAAAGTCATCAAAGTGTATATTTTTCCTAAAGGCCTTTATTTCTCCCTATTTCTGTTTGAGGGGAGGGAATGGTGAGGGGAAGATGTCACTTAAATTAATGTCCACCCTGTATTAGAGTAAAATATCTTGCTTTTCATAGAAGGGCAGAGCATCTGCAAAATTTGGAAAAATGTAACATAAAGGAAGAGCAATATAATCCCTTTAAGGTTTTGCCCCAGTATAAAAGGAGATTTTTTTGTCCCTGTTCTCAAAAAATGCAAGAGACAGAGAATGCATTAATAGAGAAAAAACCTCAGAATCAGAAAGACATGGATTCAAGTCCTATTCTGATTTATACAAGCAGAGTAATCAATCCTGTGTAACTAATTTAAACTCAATGTTTGAAAGGGCTGCTAGAGCTTAGAAAAATAAGTTATTAGCAAGCAATTATAAAGAAAGTTCCCATACCCTAAATTCATGAAATCCAAGTAAAAAGAAAAAAATACATCAAAAATTTAAATAACAATGCAGGATTGATATCATAGTCAACAATAGAAGAGATGGATCTTTATGTAAATGCATATGGAGGTTTTATGGTTATTTTTGTTAGTGGATTTTTAAAATTTTACTTGGTCCGAGTATTCCCCCCTCCTTAGGTGTCATAATATGGGTCCCTTGGCTCTTTATCCATAGTTCAATATTTTAGCTTAAAAGACATTGTACTTTCTCACTGATAAAAAGAAATACTCTAATCCTTCCCTTCATTTAACTATTTTAAGGAATTGAACATATACACAAAGTTTCCAACGAAGATTATCTATACAATAAATTGCACTCATTTTGAATAACTTTGGTGGTGAGCATGGCAATTTGCAATATAAAAATCTAGATTTTAGAGATTCAGTACTGAACAAGATTAAAATGCTTTTGTTGGCAGTAAAAATATTTTCACCACTTCAAATCATCACACACACCAAATGTAACTATTTTTCTTTCAGTGCAGAGATTCTGGGCTACTCACATTCATAACCTATGAGGGAAAATTTTATCAGCTGCCTTAGCCTTTGACACAAACATTTCTAAGAGTGATTGAGATGATAGATGTGATACTAAGAAAGAAAGTATAAGCAGAAACGAGCCATTTTATAGTATTTATTCTGTACTACCTCCAAAAGTGTGGTAAAGATAAGATCTTAGATAGGAAAATGAAAATAATGCATCTTCTTTAATTTATGGGTGACCTGCAGCTTGGGAGCAGTGGGGAAAGATCAATCCATTTCCTCAGAAAGAATTAAATAAAGCATCTAAAGGAAATTTCATCCAAAGGATCAAATTTCTAAATAAATCTATGTTTTGAGTGCAAATCCCAGTAGATTAGGTTATTATGGCATGCAAAAACTTTAGAAACATATCTTATTTTTAAGCTAGGAAGGTACGCAAATAGAACGTTTATTGAAAGGGGAATTAAAAAGGTAACCAGCATATGGAAGAAGTATGTTAAATCTTTGCCCTTCGATTAGGTGGTATGATCCAAGGAGATATTAGAGAGAATGTCCTCACCTCACAAATGAATGAATTCTGTGTAAATTCAGAGTTTCTGCCTAGGACTTGTAATTCTTAGTTCTAATAAACCTTCTTTTCTCTCCTTACTCTTCTCTCTCTCTCTCTCTCTCTCTCTCTCTCTCTCTCTCTCTCTCTCTCTCTCTCTCTCTCCATCTTCCCTGCTCACTCCCTGTCTTCCTCCTTTGAATTTACTATTGGTTTAATGTGTGTTGCAACAACACAAGGAGAACCATAAGCTAACAGCATTTTGCTGGCTTCATTTGAGTGACCACAACTGCCCACTATAGACTGATAGTTCCTGTCATTTCAATGTGGTTGTATTTACACATTAACTTCTGCTTCCTTTCTACAACCTGGTTCCTAAAATATGACAGTGGATCTAATGGGCTGTTTCACTTAGCTAATTTATCTATTAATTTTGTAAATGGCCTGTTTCATGGAAGATAAATTTTATCCTTTGAAAACATGACACACTTCAGTGCAATATGGGTAAAGAATTTCCAGTCTTGTGCAAAGTTGGAAAATGAATTGTCCAAGGCATCATTTCACATTCTACTTCCATTTCTAGAGGCATTATTCTTACAAGTTAATAAAGTAAGGTTATTGCTGATTCAGTAAAACCCTTTTCCACTTACTGTCAACTTTCAACATTTTGGATGATTAACTATAATATCTAGCCAATACTTTTTTAAAATAAAACAGTAACAGCCAGAGTATAGTTAGGCATCATTAAAATTCAAGTCTCTCCTATAACAAATAGATTATCCTACACTACTCTTTATATAACTATATACTTTGTATCTCTTATTCCTTTGTTATGGTTGTTGAGTAGTCTATACTACTCCATTTCTATGGTAATATAGTCTTTTTAATTCACTGGCATTTAGGATTCCATCTAGGTATGACCATTGTAATACCATCTTATAAGAGCAGACACATTATTCTCTTGTCACTGGTAGCTTAGGAACCCAAAAAAATACTTCAGTAAAAGTGTAGATGGAACCAAGAGGTTAGAATTGAAGTAAATATACATTCATTATTATATGAAATAATCACATGGAAGATTTGCAGGGTGTTCCAAATATCTTGGTGTAGTTTTAAGCTATTGATGTTTCAAACTACAGAAAGACTTCCTGAACATCCTGTATATTATATGTAAATATGAAATCTCAGAATGGGAAACATATAATGGACATCCTTTAAGCTATATATATATATATATATATGTATATATACATATATATATATATTAGATTTTTTTGCAAGACAATGGGGTTAAGTGTCTTGCCCAAGGCCACACAGCTAGGGTAACTATTATTAAGTGTCTGGGGTCGAATTTGAACTCAGGTACTCGTGACTCCAGGGGCGGTGCTCTATCCACTGTGCCACCTAGCTGCCCCCCCATCCTTTATTTAAAGTTAAATCATTTTAATGAAGAATATTTTGGAAAAGTTAATTGTGAATTAATGAAAAACATGAATAATAGAATTTTAAGGGAATTATGGTAGTATGGTGAAGTTGAAAAGTAGCTATGTCAAAAATAAATAAGTCATTAAATATTTATTATGTACTTTTTATGTTCTTGGGCTGTGCTAAGTTCTGGGGACAAATAGAGATGGAAAATAAAACAAAAATAAATAAAAATAATCCCCACTTTCTAGAACTCAGAGTCTAGTTGATCAACTTTTAAACAATTTTGTATAAACAAACTTTATACAAGATGAATTGAAAATAATGGAAAGGGGAATGGGTTCCTCTAGAAAGTGAGAATTTAATTGAGACTTGAAGGAAGTCAGAGGTCCTGGGACCAAATTCTGGTTCTTTTACTGTCTTCCTTTGTGCCCTGAGGCAAATCATCTTTGCACTTCTCTTCACCTCAAGAGACTTTGTAAAATTAAAACCTAAATAGTCAACAAAGTCACTTCAATCTATAAATCTACTATTCCATAAGGAAGAAAATAACATCTTATTAAAGGAGAAATATCTGTCCTGGCTTTTAATATTAAGAAAATGTTATTTGTGCAGATCTGATGTTTTCTAAGAACTCCCTCAACAAGATCCCAATCAGATGCAAATTTCTTTCAATTGTTCAATGTCACTTCATTGTTAAATGTAAATTTGCCAGGATAAGAGCAACTTCAGCCCATTCCTCTACTCCTTCTCCAGTTTCCTGCCTCCCAATCTTCCAAAGTAGGTACCTAACCACTATCACATAGAGGTGTTGGGACCATCCTTTATCTGCTTTTCCTTGACTTTTCCCTGCATTGAAGTGGGCAAAGTCTATAAAAGTTTGGCCCACCCTCCACTCCAGGCTGGACAAATTTGAGTATAGACCCAGCCACTTCTTAAGTCTGTCTTCCTTTCTTTCAGGAAATCTTGCCCAGACCTTTTTTTTCCCCAGTCTGTCCTCAAGCAACTTTTTTCCTCTCCAAGAAAAAGTTTACACTGTGAATTTAGCAGATTTGTGAACTCAAAATTCTGAACTTTTCCACTTCTGAGGAGTTGTGAGTTTTGTGATGGCATCATTCATTTCCTCAACCTCAATCTTATTGCTTATGATAAAAAAAAAAGTATTGTCTAGCAAATCGTATGATGTGGTTTACAATGCTAAACTAAATCTATTTATAATAATATATTTCTTACAAATAGGTTAGCAGTGTAATTCATCTCTGTAAATTTATCAATTATTTAAAATTAATTACATTTTACTGTGTTAACATACATGTTGTATTATTTAGGAATAAGGGGCTGATGACCTCCAGGACAGGCATAATTAACCATAAAAATCAAATATAATGTGAGCAGGGAGACATTTATACAAGCGGCTGTTTAATGGAGTTACCATGCTATCCTTTGAAGGAAATCCCACATAGTCAAGGTTATTAAAGACAACATGGAAGAAAAATATGTCATTTATTCAGCCAGTGGTCCACTTCTAGCATTCTTTGGATATTTCTCAGAAAAGACTAAATGTACTGTGATTCCTTTCTGCTGAATTTGAGTTTGCTTTGGCATCTTCATACTTCCTTACTCTACTTTCTTTGAGTATAACTATGTTGGTAGAAAGGAGCTGTCTATTGCATGATGTATGTGGAATATTTGCTTTACTGAGTTTTTAAAGACAAAACTTAAAATGGTATACATAGTAGCAATGAATGAATGAATGAATGAATGAATGGAGTAAGCAAATGAATAAATAAATGAAAATTATTTATTAAGTATATTAACAGGAAAAAAGACAATCTTGTTTTTAGGGAATTCATGTTTTAATAATGGAAGGAGAGTGAAGTTTCAATGTAGACCTAAAGTTCTCAAGTGCTTGATTTTGGGCAGGGAGAAGGGATATAGACAGGGCTAGAAGGAGAGGGATTCCTTGGGACCCACTAAAGCAACTACCCCAAAGGGTGATGGCCTTATCATATTTGGAAAGGGCAAGTATACTAAGGAACTGCCAACTGATACAATGGATAAAGCTAGTCCTGGAGTCAGAAAGATATGAGTTTAAATATGATCTCAGACACTTACTTACTATGTGATCCTGGACAAGTCACCTAACCCTATTTGCCTATTTTTTTTTTCATCTGGAAAATGAGCTAGAAAATGAAATAGCAAACCACTCTAGTATCTTTGCTAAGAAAATCCAAAATGAGTTCATGATAAGTCAGGTATAACTGAAAATAACAACAAATATGGCAAAAATCATAATGGAATTAAAATTATATTTTCACACTTTAAGGATTAGGGATGGATTTAAGAGACTTTGATGTCTCCACCATTCCTTATCTCCCTCCCTTGATGGTAGTGCTTTCACCAAAAAGTTATCTTGTATTTCTCTAAAATCCATTGTACATATACCTATCTAAAAGCAAAATGTTTTCCATGGCAAGATAGTAACAAATTCAAGGTCAAGGACTTTTAAAACTTTTATCTATTACCAGTACCTAAAAAAATTCCTATTACATGGTAAGTGCTAAATGTGTGTTCATCAAACTAGATAGATCAGTGACTCAAGGGTAGGATCTGAAGTCAAAAAGTTCATATGTTCAAATATGGCTTCAAATTCTTAGTCAAGTTATTGTATGCCTCAATTTAAAACATAAAATGAGAGTAATACTTGTCCCTCTATCAGGGTTATCATGAGGGTAAAATGAGACAAAATTTGTAAAATGTTTTGCAAACTTTAAAATTCATATTAATGTCAGCTGTTACTACAGTAATTGAATGTCTGCTCCCCTTTTATTGTGACTTTTTGCCCTGATACTTAAATTCCTCAAGAGAGTACTTTCTGTGAAAATTTATAAGGGATTCTTCTGCTCAAAATAAAGTAACTCTTTGTTTGGGGTAGAGGTTGGGGTGACCAAGGATATTTCTTAGAAAAGGAACCTACCTAAAAAACAACAACTAATAAAAGGGCTTTGAGGATTACAAAGAAGTGTGCAAATTGAAGGCAGCATTGAAAGCCTGATACAAGTGAGTCTTATAAGGCCAGGAAATTCCGCTATGTATTACCATTAGTCATTTATTTTTAACCTTTATCATTTCTTCTGTCTTCTATGCCCTTTCAGTCTGAGGATGAAAAAAAGATTTTTATTTTATCACTTTACAAATAATATTTATCATTTTGTCTTCAGTGGAGTTTTCTTGATGGTTTTCCATCTTTAGGCACCCTCTTTCAAGGAATGAAATTCATCAAACAAATATGTCACAGCTGTTGGACTAGGTAAAAGAAAACTTGGAAAGAAAATAGAATGATCACAGATAATTACCACCTTTTCTGTTTCCTCATTGTAAGTTCCTTTACTAACATTATAGTTTCTTCAAACAGCACAGGGTTAAAAGGAGAGGAAAAAAGAAAAATGGACATAGAAATGACTAGTGCTTTAAAAAAATGAAGCCACTGGGAGTGATTTTCATGCACTATTAATGTTAATGTAGTGGAAATGCTACATCCTGTTAATTAGGCACATAATTTTTAACCTTTGGGTAAACCATAGATTTAGGAACAGGAGGATGAGAAATGAAATTAACTTCATCATGAAAATGGAAAGATCACATGGGCATGCAGAAATTTAAACAAAGCTAGATGGATGGATGGAGGAAATAATCGAGTTTAACCAGGATAGAATACCACAAAGAAAATGGGCCCTATTGTGATATGGTTTATATGACCAAGTCTTGCTTATAAATGGAAAATGATACTCTTTCATTAAAATTATACATCTTTCTACACAGTGGGGATCAGTTATGCAATTAACTACATTAAGTTATTTGGAATACAAAACAGATGTGTCCATGAAAATTCCACTAACAATTGAACACTTGTTATTAGTTAATCTACACATACAGAAAAAGAAGCATATGTAAATATCATTTTATTCATATGTATCTGGTTCTAAAAGTGTCTAGAATTTTGACAGTAATTTTTTTTCATGGAAAGTCTCTACAATAACATAGTTGGCAACCCACTTAAAACTGAGGACAAAAACTGTACAAAGCATACATAGTGATGGATTTAAGAGATCTTGGTGCCTCCATCTTTCCTTATCTCCCTCCCTAGATGGTAGTGCTTTCCCCAAAAAGTTATCTTGTATTTCTTTCAAATTCGTTATGCATATACCTATCTAAGATTAAGGTGTTATGAACTGCTTAGGCTTACAAAGGTTGCAAATCTTAGAAGTGAAAATTAAAATCAGGTTTTAAGCCCAATATTTATTTATACCTTTATGCTGTCTACTCAATTTCTGTAGTTTTTTGTTTTTGTTTTTTGCAAGGCAATGGAGTTAAGGGATTTGCCCAAAATCACATAGATAATTATTAACTATCTGAGGATGAATTTGAGCTCAGAGTCAGTGCTCTATCCACTGCACTGCCTAACTGCCCTATATATGCTCTTTATATTGCAGAATACTGAAATGGCCATTGATGGCATGACCAATGATGGAAATGAGAATTCTGACATACTGATGAATCATCAGGAATAATGCATAGAAGGTAATCAGAGATTCTTATTGAACAAAAGAGACCAAGATCATGTAATAATTAAAGAAGGAAATAATTATTAAGCCTAATTCCATATTCTTCCTCTCTCTCTCTCTCTCTCTCTCTCTCTCTCTCTCTCTCTCTCTCTCTCTCTCTGTATCTCTCCATCTGTCTCTTTCTCTCTTTATATATACATATATATGTAATATATTTGTCTCTGTTTCTCTGATTCTGTTTCTGTGTCTGCCTCTCTTTAGCTATCTTTCTTTCTATTAAATCTGTATAGCTGTTAGTAGGTACTTGCCTATAAATGTATTGACAAAAAATGTATACTACTAAATTATCTAAAAGTTTTAATATCTACAAGGTTTCTTGTATGTACTTCTTAAAATATATCTCTTGAATCTTCCCCTGATCATTGACTAGTTTGAGTAATGACCAATAGCAAATCAATAATACATTTACATTTAGTCACATGAAAATGTATTTTGGACTATACAGTTCATTTAAATTTAGTTTCATGTTATATCTTACTAAATCATGTGAATAATCATCATAAAGTATGTGCTATCTAGTCATTTTCCATCATGTCTGATTCTTTTTCACCCCATTTGGATTTTATTGGCAACAACATTGGAGAGACTTGTCATTTCCTACTTCAGATCATTTTGCAGATGAGGAAACTGAAGTAAACAAAAAATAAAAACATTTTCTTCCTTTTTGATTTCTAAGGTAACTTAAAGCAAAATTATTCAAGAACTTCAAAACTAGACTAATTTTTTTCACTTTTTATTAGAATTTTTTTTTTAGTTTTTGCAAGGCAATGGGGTTAAGTGGCTTGCCCAAGGCCACATGGCTACATAATTATTAAGTTTCTGAGGCCACATTTAAACTCAGGTACTCCTAACTCCAGGACAGTACTCTATCCACTGCGCACCTAGCTGCCCCCTCATTAGAATTCTTGAAAATATTTTTGAAGACACTTTCTATTATGCCTATGTGCACCTTACATGAAGATATTTAGGGATGTGTTTGTGTGTGTGTCTAAAAGACATGTATACTATTTTGCCAAACTCAACATTAACCAAAAAAAAAGCTTATCATCAACTTTTAGCCCTTGGGCCAAAAAAGACTCTCAAAATCATTTGGTCTGTTGTTTACATGGCAACTGTAGTTGGGCCTCAAAATTCAATAAATCTAGGAGCTTTTTAGGGGTAAATTAATTAAATGTTTGACCAAATAAAGCAGGTTAATTTTTAAGTTTATAATTTTGTATGGAACTTAAAGGACATTAGAAATATCCAAATGACACTTGGCCAATCTAAAATAACAAGCCAGAAAAGATCTAACTATTGCATCTTTTAATAAGTTAATTCTACCATTAACTGTGGTTGACATCACTCTACTAAACACAAAAGCATCTGAAAAACAAATAGATTAATCATAAAATCATCTACTCTTTGGACTTTACAAGAAAAGAGTTTCTATATATAAATGTGTGAGTTTCTATATATAATGTGTGTGTATGCTTAGAAAATTTGTGTGTATGTACATATACACATATATTAATATTCTGAATGTATATTTTCTTAAATATATATATATATATATACATATATAATCCAAATTTCAAAGATATAAGTAATTTTACCAGGCTAAAATGTTTTCTTAGTCTAATATACCATACTTTACTTCCTAATAATGAGAAAAGACAGAAGAGATGAGAGTTTAGAAAAAGATATGTGGGGAGGGAAAGTGCTATGCATCAGGTTTTACTTTCATTACAATTTTTATTTGAAGATTTTGTAATCATAGCCTCCTACAATCTGACTCCAGTCTGCTTTCTAGTCTCACTTTACAATGCCTCTCTTTATATATTCTATGTTTCAACAAACCTGCACTATCTTCCTTTCCATAAATATATCATAACCTTTCCATTATCAGTGCCTTTACTCATGCTTATGCCTCAAATTTATATTTGCCTACAAAGGTAGGTGAATATTGAAATTGCTTGATGAAATCTTTTCCATCCTTCAAGACCCAGTTCAAGGATGACATACTGTAGGATCTTTTCCCTGAGACCATAAGATGAAATGAATTCTTCTTCCTAGGAACTTTCTTACCCTTTTATGTATTACATAGATCATAGTCAGTGAGCTATTAAGATTTGAAGGACTTAGAAATCATCTTGTAAAACACTTTCACTTTACAGATGGAAAAACAGACTTTCCAAAGGTCTTTGAATTTAGGAGAACCATATTTTTGCTCCTTCTCCTATGATTTTAAATTCAGTGTTTTCCATTACATCATATTAGTCTAAGTTGATTCACAATTGTTTTTAAATTTTATTTTATTCATAGTGTTATTTGTATTTCAGCATTTCCAAACTGCTCCTTCTCACCTCTCCATCTCAGAAAATGAAGTCTAATTCACAATTAGTTTGTATATGCCTTATTTTCCAAAGAGATGGTAAGTTCCTTCAAGGTGGAGGGTATGTCTCATTTTTTTTTCCTTAGCTTCTTTATCTCCTAGCACAGTGTCTTGCAAATAATAGGCACATATTTGTGAAATGTTCACAAAATGAATGATATAAATTTTGATTTCTGATTTACCTCCATAAACATGTATAAGTATATGTGGATAGATGGATATGCATATATCATGAGTATATATATATATATATATATATATTTATAAAGAATATCATAAATCTGATGATTCTATTTTATTTTTCTGTATATTAATCATTTATTCTTAGGTGAAACCTTCAGTATCATTAAATCCAGCCCTCTGATTTGCCAGATGAGGAAAGTAAAATTGTGACTGCTCAAGATCACATATTAAATTCTAAGTTCTAAGACTAGAAATCAGGTCTCTTGACTTGTAATAATCTCTGCATATTTTTCTGTTTTGATAT
Source organism: Macrotis lagotis (assembly GCF_037893015.1). Classification (NCBI taxonomy): domain Eukaryota; kingdom Metazoa; phylum Chordata; class Mammalia; order Peramelemorphia; family Peramelidae; genus Macrotis; species Macrotis lagotis. The sequence continues at coordinate 604,056,422 of NC_133658.1, forward strand.
GATATTAAGAATCTTTATCTGTTTGTTGAGGCCTAGAGGTATCAGCTGTTAAAAAGTCATATCTAAATTGACTCCCTGAGTATCAGAGCCAAGTTGCCTATCTGCAAGATCATAGTTGTCCCTATTTTCTGCTATTTTCCTTTGAATGTTCAGCCTCTTTCCCAGTGCATATTTACACAGCTGTAGTTTTCAATACTCACCCTTGTCTTTCTATATTGTAAAGCAATTCCCTCAGAGATTTTATACATAGCCACATGCCTAAATTTATAAATCAAGGTGCAGGATCCCTCAGAGTTCACTTACCACAAATGTAGGGCTGAACACAGGAATCTAATGCAGGGACAGTTTCCCTAAGGACTTTTACTCTTTTTGCTGAGCTAACTACTGCTGCTATTTCAATTGGTCTTATATTCTATTCTTACTGATTTTTAATCCAGAAATTCTGCTGAGCATTCAGAGAAATCCCAGGAGTGTCAATGACTTTATTTCTGGTTCTTCCCTTATCTACACTCTCTTCCCTCTTAGTGACATCTCCACAAGTCAAATTAATTTTCATTTTGATGTGCCATTTATTGAAATGCTTACTAAGATAGATCTGGAGTAAGTATCTGACATTGTCGACTCTGAAACAAGTTATGTGAAGATTGGGAAAATTTGTTTGTTATGGACCACTGAATCTGGTAAGGCATCCCAGGCTTCCCCACTTTCCCCTCCAAGTCTAAAAGGAAGCTTCTCAGCCTTTGAAAACAATTGCATGTGCATTTTGTATTATAATATCTTAATGAGAGATAAATGAGATAATGACCACACATCAGAATTCACAATCTCCTGTAAATATAATTTAACATCAAATAAAGAGCTGCATATTACATACTTTGGTACTATCTACATTTATGGCATCAGTGATTCCATATGTTTGAACCTTAATAAGTCATATTTTTACTATAATAATAATGAGTTCCTTCTAAAATAAAACATCATCTCAGCTAAACTCCCCAGAAAAAAAAAGAAAAATGCCAACAAAAATGCAGCTTCACCTTTACTATACTAGTAAAAAAATTCTGATTTCCCCTCCAATCACCAAGGTTCTAAATAGAATCACAGAATCAAAAAGTACCAAACTTGTGAAGGACTTTAGATACTAGCAAGTCAAATCGCATTACATATTCATTAAGCATTTACTACTTTTATTATTCAAAATAATATGCACTTAATAAGTAGTTAGATGTCACAAGAATAGGTCACTATACTTGGAATCAGGAAGACTTGAGTTCAAATCCAGCCTCTGACACTGACCTTATTTCCCTGAAAATAAAACCAAGTCTTACATTAATCTTTGCTCCAAAAGAACATAGTGATACTTTGTTTTGACTGATTTTATTTGAATTTCCTGCAATTATAGGGACTTTTAAATTATTATGCATCTGTATGCACACATATATACATATATACACATATATGAATATGCACACCCATACATACATAAGTATATATACATATATATATATATATATATATATATATATATATACATATATACACATATATACTTTGACTTGGTTTAAAAGGTCAAACTCTGGAAAATCTGAGTTCAAATTCTGTCCTTTACATATATGAGCTCTGTAACCAAGTGAAAGTCATTTCACTTCTGATTCTGAGTTTCCTTACCTGCAAAATAGGGGTAGTAATGGCATCTGTCTCACAGATTTTTTGCATCAAGATCAAATGAGATTTCCCATATATATATATATATAATATACATATATTATATATATACACATATATATGAATGTGTGTGTGAATAGAACATGTTATAAAATCTTAAAGTACTATAGAAATATGAGTTATTGTTATCATTATTATAGTTTTATTTCTTTTCCCAATTTTTTTATGTAAGACTTCTAATTTGTGTGTTTAATTACTACTTGAAATATTCATGGAAGTTGCTTGTTAATCAGACAACTTTTTCAGTATCAAATAGATTTCCCCTGGATAACTCAGTGAATTGATTATCATTTCTAAAGTTCCAAAGGAAATTTCTGTAAGCTAAGTCAATCCACTATATAAACCTCTAGCATTTCTAGGGAAAACAAAACTTTATTCAAATTAACTTTGAATCTTGAAAGAAAAACCAACAAGTCATTTCTTTATGTGGAAAGCTTATGAAACAGGACTTGAAATTTCAATTTACTATGATACCCATATCTCAGCTGAATTAATGACACAATAATTTCAGGGTTATGGCAATTCTTTCTTTTCTTCTCCTCTTCTGTTCTCTTCTGTGTATCTTCTGATCCTCTCCTGTCTGTTTTTCTTTTCCTGTACTCTCAGTTCCCATCTCTCTCACCATACTAGCTATTATTTTAGAACTTTAGTTTTTATTATTGCAGTTACTGAATGGTATTTTATGTTCTCTGTTCTCAATTTTAAAAGCTTACTGGAATATGCAGTTTAAAATACATAAAAGGTTTTTAAAAAGCCAAAGAAATCAAAGTTAACTGGACTAGTTTTATATATTTGTATTCCAGACTGCTTTATGTCAATGTTGTATTAGGCCAGAGGCTATGCTGAACTTGGTATGTAGGTTGAATTAGCTCTGCCTCCTGGTGTATTTTCCTGAAAATCAGGTGTGGACCACCTGGGGAAGATACAATCACTTGTACCTTGGCTTATTCAATCCTTGTTTACCTGAATCCTCAGGTTCAGATCAGGAACCCCTCTGATACAGTCAAGGACCCTCAATTTAAAAAAGTCTACAATAAACCTAGGGGAGATTATGATAAATGTTCTCTCACCTTAGGTAATTCTGATTTTTAAAGGCCCAAGTCAAATGCTTCCTACAGGTTCTTGACTACCTCAATTAGAAATGGCACATCATTCTTCTGACATTACATGAGATGTTTTTCTCAGAGTAAGAATGCTATTATTATGATTTTTATACCCTACAGTTCTATAACTATTGTATGATGTGACATGTTCCTGATTCATATCTGGTCACTCTACCCAGATGGTTCTGGAGGAGAAAGTGAGTTGGTGACTTAGCACAGCACCCCCTCACTCAAATCCAATTCATGTGCATGTCATAGCATCACCTCCCTGAGGCCCTGGTCTTCTTTGAGAACAAAGGCCAAACGACAATGACATTATGACACATATAATGTAGTATGAGTCAGTCCTTACCCTGCTAAGTGACAAATATCATGAAAAAGCAAGTCATAGTTATCATTTTGTCTTCTACAGTATAGCACAGGAGATAGAGAAAGAGTTTCTGAATGAGGAAGACCTGGGGTTCCAATCCTGCCTCTGATTCATAATAGCTAGGTAGTCACCTAAAATTATTTTTTTGATGTTACTTAAAAAGTTTTATTATATTTATTTGTGGACTTGGATCACTTTTTATTTTCCCTGTGGGTCAGTGTTATAGACCAGAACCCATGATGAAGATGGGATGCAACTCAAGTTAGCTTTGCCATCAAAACCCCCTGGGGAGATGCTCTTATTTGCACCCTTATTAAGAAAAGTCATTGTTTACCTGAACCCTCAGGTTCAGATAGGGTACTTTTCCTTAGAGAGTCTGTAGGCAAGCTATAGGACTGTAAGTTGTAGATCTGATTTTGACCTGAGGGAATACTCAGTGAAATGGGACTAAAAGACATGTCATTCACTACTTTGATAAAGAATACAGGCTTAATACATAGTTACTAGTAAGGAAAAAAAAAATAAGAGGCAGAGGGGAAGGAGAGTCCTGGTCAGTCTCTTCTGCAAGTCCTCTGATCAGTTTGCTTACAATATTTACAGTTTTTAGGGAATGATGGAAAGAGGAAGAGATAAACAGAGACAGAGATAGAGAAAAGAAAAGAGACACTGTGAGACACCAAAAGACAGAAAAAGAGAGGAGAGGAGAGAAAAGGAGAGGAGACAGAAAAACAGACAGAGACAGAGCTGGTTTGGTGTTGTTTAGATGGCTTATCTAGAATGCTGTTGGCTTGCTCCCTAAATCTAACTGATCAAAGTACTTTTTGCAATGGACTAAGTCTTTCAGATTTTTACCCTTTACTCTCGAAGATTATCATCTTCTGGGTTATTTTTATATGATTCATGGCCTTATCTTTGTTTACTCCACTGACTGGAGAATTTTTCAATAGCTAGCTTAAAATACTAATTTTTAAATTTCTTTGAATCTGAAGAAACATCTTTGTCCATTTTGATCTTGGAAGGGTCAGGGCTTTTGGAAATGGTAACAGATTTTTTCTTACTTTGAGGTAAATGACTTTCATATTTTAAAACACATTAGTAAGCAACTAAGTAATTGATAAGTTACTTTTTATTTTGAAGATGCCTTTTAAAATGTTCATTTTTCTAACATTCTTATGACTTTGCCTGATAATATTATTTTTTAAAAATGTATTTATTTTGAATTTTACAATTTTCCTCCTAATCCCCCTAACCTTGCTTCCCTCCCTGGGCAGTCTGTTAGTCTTTACTTTGTTTCCATGGTAGACACTGATCTAAGTTGAATGTGATGAGAGAGAAATCATATCCTTAAGGAAAAAAAAGTATAACAGATAGTAAAATTACATAATAAGATAACGGTTTTTTTTTAAAAACTAAAAGTAATAATCTTTGTTCAAACTCCACACTTCTTTCTCTGGATACAGATGCTATTCTCCATCACAGATATTCCAAAATTGTGCCTGATTGTTGCACTGATGGAATGAACAAATCCATTAAGTTGATCATCACCCCCATGTTGCCCTTAAGGTGTGCAGTGTTTTTCTGGTTCTGTTCATCTCACTCAGCATCAGTTCAGGCAAATCCCTCCAGGCTTCCCTGAATTCCCATCCCTCCTGGTTTCTAATAGAACAATAGTGTTCCATAACATACATATACCACAGTTTGCTAAGCCATTCCCCTATTGATGGACATTCACTCGATTTCCAATTCTTTACCACCCACAAACAGGGCTGCCATGAATATTTTTGTACAAATGATGTTTTTAAACTTTTTTTCATCATCTCTTCAGGGTATAGATCCAGTACTGGTATTGCTGGATCAAAGGGTATGCACATTTTTGTTGACCTTTGGACATAATCCCAAACTGCTCTCCAGAAAGGTTAGATGAGTTTGCAGCTCCACCATCAATTTATTAGTGTACCAGATTTCCCACATCCCTTCCAACATTGATCATTGTCCTTTCTGATCATATTGGCCAGTCTAAGAGGTGTCAGGTGGTACCTCAGAGATGCTTTAATTTTCATTTCTCTAATAAGTAGTGATTTAGAGCAATTTTTCATATGACTATAGATCACTTTTATTTCCTCATCTGTAAATTGCCTTTGCATGTCCTTTGACCATTTGTCAATTGGGGAATGGCTTGGTTTTTTTTTTTAAATTGACTCAGTTCTCTTGTCCAACCTTTCTGTAGAGCTATTTTGAACTACACCCAAAGGGCAACAAAAATGTGCATACCCTTTGATCCAGCAATACCACTACTGGGTCTATACCCTGAAAAGAGATGATGAAAAAAGGTAAAAACATCACTTGTACAAAAAATATTCATAACAGCCCTGTTTGTGGTGGCAAAGAATTGGAAATGGAGTAAATGTCCTTCAATTGGAGAATGGCTTAGCAAACAGTGGTTATGTATGTTATGAAACACTATTGTTCTATTAGAAACCAGGAGGGATGGGAATTCAGGGAAGCCTGGAGGGATTTGCCTGAACTGATGCTGAGTGAGATGAGCAGAAGCAGAAAAACACTGTACACCTTATCAGTAACATGGGGGTGATGTTCAACCTTGATGGACTCACTCATTCCATCAGTGCAACAATCAGGGACAATTTGGCGTTGTCTGCAATGGAGAATACCATCTGTATCCAGAGAAAGAACTGTGGAGTTTAAACAAAGAGCAAGGACTATTATCTTAAATTTAGAAAAAAAACTGATATCTTATTGTCTGATCTTGCTATCTCTTATATTTTATGCTTCTTCCTTAAGGACGTGATTTCTCTCTCAACACATTCAGTT